>NW_027038958.1:0-42759 GCF_034236695.1 Oncorhynchus nerka
TCCAATGGAAGATCCTCAGAGCCAGGTGATGTAATGACAGGTACACCTATACTGGAACCTCCCCCACCTATACTGGAACCTCCAATGGAAGATCCTCAGAGCCAGGTGATGTGATGACAGGTACACCTATACTGGAACCTCCCCCTCCTCCAATGGAAGATCCTCAGAGCCAGGTGATGTGATGACAGGTACACCTATACTGGAACCTCCCCTCCAATGGAAGATCCTCAGAGCCAGGATGTGATGACAGGTACACCTATACTGGAAGATCCTCCAATGGAAGATCCAGATGATGTGATGACAGGTACACCTATACTGGAACCTCCCCCTCCAATGGAAGATCCTCAGAGCCAGATGATGTGATGACAGGTACACCTATACTGGAACCTCCCTGGAACCTCCCCCCCCTCCAATGGAAGATCCTCAGAGCCAGGTGATGTGATGACAGGTACACCTATACTGGAACCTCCCCCTCCAATGGAAGATCCTCAGAGCCAGGTGATGTGATGACAGGTACACCTATACTGGAACCTCCTCCAATGGAAGATCCTGATGTGATGACAGGTACCCCTGGAACCAATGGAAGATCCTCAGAGCCAGGTGATGTGATGACAGGTACACCTATACTGGAACCTCCCCCTCCAATGGAAGATCCTCAGAGCCAGGTGATGTGATGACAGGTACACCTATGCTGGAACCTCCCCCTCCAATGGAAGATCCTCAGAGCCAGATGATGTGATGACAGGTACACCTATACTGGAACCTCCCTGGAACCTCCCCCCCCTCCAATGGAAGATCCTCAGAGCCAGGTGATGTGATGACAGGTACACCTAATGGAAGATCTGGAACAGGTACACCTCCCTCCTCCAATGGAAGATCCTCAGAGCCAGGTGATGTGATGACAGGTACACCTATACTGGAACCTCCCCCTCCAATGGAAGATCCTCAGAGCCAGGTGATGTGATGACAGGTACACCTATACTGGAACCTCCCCCTCCAATGGAAGATCCTCAGAGCCAGATGATGTGATGACAGGTACACCTATACTGGAACCTCCCCCTCCAATGGAAGATCCTCAGAGCCAGGTGATGTGATGACAGGTACACCTATACTGGAACCTCCCTCCAATGGAAGATCCTCAGAGCCAGGTGATGTGATGACAGGTACACCTATACTGGAACCTCCCCCCTCCAATGGAAGATCCCTCAGAGCCAGAGCCAGGTGATGTGATGACAGGTACACCTATACTGGAACCTCCCCCCTCCAATGGAAGATCCTCAGAGCCAGGTGATGTGATGACAGGTACACCTATACTGGAACCCCCTCCAATGGAAGATCCTCAGAGCCAGGTGATGTGATGACAGGTACACCTATACTGGAACCCCCCTCCAATGGAAGATCCTCAGAGCCAGGTGATGTGATGACAGGTACACCTATACTGGAACCTCCCCCTCCAATGGAAGATCCTCAGAGCCAGGTGATGTGATGACCTCCCTCCAGGAAGATACACCTATACTGGAACCTCCCCCTCCAATGGAAGATCCTCAGAGCCAGGTGATGTGATGACAGGTACACCTATACTGGAACCTCCCTCCAATGGAAGATCCAGAGCCAGGTGATGAAGATCCCTCCCCCTCCAATGGAAGATCCTCAGAGCCAGATGATGTGATGACAGGTACACCTATACTGGAACCTCCAGATGATGTGATGACAGGTACACCTATACCCCCCTCCCTGGAATCCCCCCTCCAATGGAAGATCCTCAGAGCCAGATGATGTGATGACAGGTACACCTATACTGGAACCCCCCGCCTCCAATGGAAGATCCTCAGAGCCAGGTGATGTGATGACAGGTACACCTATGCTGGAACCTCCCCTCGCCTCCAATGGAAGATCCTCAGAGCCAGGTGATGTGATGACAGGTACACCTATGCTGGAACCTCCCCCCTCGCCTCCAATGGAAGATCCTCAGAGCCAGGTGATGTGATGACAGGTACACCTATACTGGAACCTCCCCTCGCCTCCAATGGAAGATCCTCAGAGCCAGATGATGTGATGACAGGTACACCTATACTGGAACCTCCCCCTCGCCTCCAATGGAAGATCCTCAGAGCCAGGTGATGTGATGACAGGTACACCTATACTGGAACCCCCCCTCGCCTCCAATGGAAGATCCTCAGAGCCAGATGATGTGATGACAGGTACACCTATACTGGAACCTCCCCTCCCCCTCCTCAATGGAAGTGGAAGATCCTCAGAGCCAGATGATGTGATGACAGGTACACCTATACTGGAACCTCCCCCTCCCCCTCCCCTCCAATGGAAGATCCTCAGAGCCAGGTGATGTGATGACAGGTACACCTATCCTGGAACCTCCCCCTCCAATGGAAGTGGAAGATCCTCAGAGCCAGATGATGTGATGACAGGTACACCTATCCTGGAACCCCCCTCCTCAATGGAAGATCCTCAGAGCCAGGTGATGTGATGACAGGTACACCTATGCTGGAACCTCCCCCCTCCAATGGAAGATCCTCAGAGCCAGGTGATGTGATGACAGGTACACCTACGCTGGAACCTCCCCCACCAATGGAAGATCCTCAGAGCCAGGTGATGTGATGACAGGTACACCTATGCTGGAACCTCCCCCCTCCAATGGAAGATCCTCAGAGCCAGATGATGTGATGACAGGTACACCTATGCTGGAACCTCCCCCTCCAATGGAAGATCCTCAGAGCCAGATGATGTGATGACAGGTACACCTATGCTGGAACCCCCTCCAATGGAAGATCCTCAGAGCCAGGTGATGTGATGACAGGTACACCTATGCTGGAACCTCCCCCCTCCAATGGAAGATCCTCAGAGCCAGATGATGTGATGACAGGTACACCTATGCTGGAACCCCCCTCCAATGGAAGATCCTCAGAGCCAGATGATGTGATGACAGGTACACCCTATGCTGGAACCCCCCTCCAATGGAAGATCCTCAGAGCCAGATGATGTGATGACAGGTACACCTATGCTGGAACCCCTCCCCTCCAATGGAAGATCCTCAGAGCCAGGTGATGTGATGACAGGTACACCTATGCTGGAACCTCCCCCCTCCAATGGTAGATCCTCAGAGCCAGGTGATGTGATGACAGGTACACCTATGCTGGAACCTCCCCCCTCAATGGAAGATCCTCAGAGCCAGATGATGTGATGACAGGTACACCTATGCTGGAACCTTCCCCCTCCAATGGAAGATCCTCAGAGCCAGATGATGTGATGACAGGTACACCTATCCTGGCAGGCCTTAAAACCTCTTGGAACTAGGCGGCACTATTTTTATTTTTGGAAAAATAACGTTCCCAAAGTAAACGGCCTACTTCTCAGGACCAGATGCTAGAATATGTATATGTGTAATATATATATATATATCTATATATATATAGAATATGTATATAATTAACCTCTTGCCTCTACTTGGGACGCTTGCGTCCCAACTAGAGCTCTGGAAATGCAAATGCGCTACGCTAAATGCTAATAGTATTAGTTAAAACTCAAAAGTTCATTAAAATACACATGCAGGGTATCAAATTAAAGCTACACTCGTTGTGAATCCAGGCAACAAGTCAGATTTTTAAAATGCTTTTCGGCGACAGCATGAGAAGCTATTATCTGATAGCATGCACCAATACACTACAACAGAAAAGCACAGCAGGGGACGTAAACAAAATAATTAGCATTTCGGCGTTACACAAACCGCACAATAAAATAGAAAACAGTCATTACCTTTCACCATCTTCTTTGTTGGCACTCCTAGATGTCCCATAAACACTATTGGGTCTTTATTTCGATTAAATCGGGCCATACAAAGCCAAGATATCGTTATATGTAGACTGTGTGATAAACGAAAAACAGCGATTTCACAACGTAACGTCATTTTTTAAAATTCAAAAGTAGACGATAAACTTTCACAAAACACTTCAAATACGTTTGTAATGCTACTTTAGGTATTAGTAAACGTTAATAGCTTATAAAAATCATCCATAGGCGATGTAGAAATCATTAGCTGTCGTCTTGGAAAAAATTTCAGGAGAGAGCTCTTCCGGAATGATCTGGGCGGAGACCGGAGGTAAGTCGTGCCCCTCTTTCGGTTCAACCAAGAATCAAAGATGATTCAATTCACAAGACTCTAGACAACATGGGGATGCTGTGGGAGTTGAATGCTCGGTCTTATCTAATTCGGCTCACTGTTAACAATTGCTGGAAGTGGCGCAAGGATATTTATTTCCATTTTCTGTGATCAGGTTTTCCTGCGCTTTCCGATGTAACGCACGTTATGTAATAGCCACAGTCGTGATTTAACCAGTTTTAAAAACGTCCGAGGGTTTCCTATCCACACATTCTAACCATATGAACGTACTATATTCCTGGCATGAGTAGCAGGGCGCTGAAATGTTGCGCGATTTTTAACAAAATGTTCAAAAAAGTAGAGGGTCGACTGAAGAGGTTAACAGCTTAGGATAGAAACACTCTAAAGTTTCCAAAACTGTAAAAATATTGTCTGTGAGTATAATAGAACTGATATTGCAGGCGAAAGCCTGAGAAAAATCCAATCAGGAAGTGACTCTTATTTTGAAAGCTCTGTGTTCCTGTGCATCCCTATTGACTATTGAAAGGGATATCAACCAGATTCCTTTTCTATGGCTTCCCTAAGGTGTCTACAGCCTTTAGACATAGTTTAAGGCCTTTATTTTGAAGAATGAGCGTGAACGACCACATTACGTAAGTGGTCAGGTGGGGGCTCTCAGAGTGATTTTTGCGGAAAAGAGAGAGTCGGCCACTGTTCCTCCCGGTCCTAGTGAAAGCCAACTGTCCCTGTTGATATATTATCGAATAGATATTTGAAAAACACCTTGAGGATGGATTATAAAATACGTTTGCCATGTTTCTGTCGACATTATGGATATAATTTGGAATTTTGTCTGCGTTGTCGTGACCGCACTTTCCAGTGGATTTCTGGGCATAATTTACCAAACTAACGGAGGTATTTGGATATAAAAAATATCTTTATGGAACAAAAGGAACATTTGCTGTCTAACTGGGAGTCTCCTGAGTGAAAACATCCGAAGATCATCAAAGGTAAACGGTTCATTAGATTGCTTTTCTAGATTTTCGTGACCAAGCTTCCTGATGCTAAGTGTATATAATGCTATGCTAGGCTATCGATAAACTTACACAAACGCTTGTATTGCTTTCGCTGTAAAGCATAATTTTAAAATCTGAGACGACAGGGTGATTAACAAAAGGCTAAGCTGTGTTTCGCTATATTTCACTTGTGATTTCATGAATATGAATATTTTCTAGTAATATTTTTTTGACTGTTGCACTATGCTATTCAGCGTTGCTGATGACAAATATAGCGGATCCAGGATGGGTAGTTCTAAGAGGTTGTGTAAGGTTGTTATAGCTGGTGGTTGTGGGAAGGTGGTGGAGAAAAACAGCAAGTGAGAGAACGAGGGTAAATTAACATATCAATACATCCCAACATTAACGCCCATTGGTTGAGAGAGAGAAAGCCCATTGGTTGAGAGAGAGAAAGCCCATTGGTTGAGAGAGAAGGCCCATTGGTTGAGAGAGAGAAAGCCCATTGGTTGAGAGAGAGAAAGCCCATTGGTTGAGAGAGAGAAGGCCTATTGGTTGAGAGAGAGAAAACCCATTGGTTAAGAGAGAGAAGGCCCATTGTTTTTTAAATTTTTATTTTACCTTTATTTTACTAGTCCCAACGCTCTAAGCACTAGGCTACCCTGCCGAGAGAGAAGGCCCATTGGCTAAGAGAGAGAAGACCCATTGGCTAAGAGAGAGAAGACCCATTGGCTAAGAGAGAGAAGGCCCATTGGTTGAGAGAGAGAAAGCCCATTGGTTGAGAGAGAAGGCCCATTGGTTGAGAGAAGGCCCATTGGTTGAGAGAGAGAAGGCCCATTGGTTGAGAGAGAGAAGACCCATTGGTTGAGAGAAGGCCCATTGGTTGAGAGAGAGGAAAGTGATAATTGCAACAGTGAGCCCACAGGTTAAACAACGTGAGGAATGTGCAGTATTGTGCCGTGCTTAAAGGCCATAAGTTAAATAGGTGAACGGCATTCCACACATGGGGACCGATTCCGACTGTTAGGCCTTTCCTACACACTAGTTGATATTCAGACTGACCTTATGAAGGTGTGTGTGTGTGTGAACTTCTCACTAGTTGGTATTCAGACTGACCTTATAAAGGTGTGTGTGTGTGAACTTCTCACTAGTTGGTATTCAGGCTGACCTTATGAAGGTGTGTGAACTTCTCACTAGTTGGTATTCAGACTGACCTTATGAAGGTGTGTGTGTGAACTTCTCACTAGTTGGTATTCAGACTGACCTTATGAAGGTGTGTGTGTGAACTTCTCACTAGTTGGTATTCAGACTGACCTTATAAAGGTGTGTGAACTTCTCACTAGTTGGTATTCAGACTGACCTTATAAAGGTGTGTGAACTTCTCACTAGTTGGTATTCAGACTGACCTTATAAAGGTGTGTGTGTGTGTGAACTTCTCACTAGTTGGTATTCAGACTGACCTTATGAAGGTGTGTGTGTGAACTTCTCACTAGTTGGTATTCAGACTGACCTTATAAAGGTGTGTGTGTGAACTTCTCACTAGTTGGTATTCAGACTGACCTTATAAAGGTGTGTGTGTGTGTGAACTTCTCACTAGTTGGTATTCAGACTGACCTTATGAAGGTGTGTGTGTGAACTTCTCACTAGTTGGTATTCAGACTGACCTTATGAAGGTGTGTGTGTGTGTGAACTTCTCACTAGTTGGTATTCAGACTGACCTTATAAAGGTGTGTGTGTGAACTTCTCACTAGTTGGTATTCAGACTGACCTTATGAAGGTGTGTGTGTGTGAACTTCTCACTAGTTGGTATTCAGACTGACCTTATGAAGGTGTGTGAACTTCTCACTAGTTGGTATTCAGACTGACCTTATAAAGGTGTGTGCGTGTGTGAACTTCTCACTAGTTGGTATTCAGACTGACCTTATAAAGGTGTGTGCGTGTGTGAACTTCTCACTAGTTGGTATTCAGACTGACCTTATAAAGGTGTGTGTGTGTGTGAACTTCTCACTAGTTGGTATTCAGACTGACCTTATGAAGGTGTGTGTGTGTGTGAACTTCTCACTAGTTGGTATTCAGACTGACCTTATGAAGGTGTGTGTGAACTTCTCACTAGTTGGTATTCAGACTGACCTTATAAAGGTGTGTGTGTGTGAACTTCTCACTAGTTGGTATTCAGACTGACCTTATGAAGGTGTGTGTGTGAACTTCTCACTAGTTGGTATTCAGACTGACCTTATGAAGGTGTGTGAACTTCTCACTAGTTGGTATTCAGACTGACCTTATAAAGGTGTGTGTGTGTGAACTTCTCACTAGTTGGTATTCAGACTGACCTTATAAAGGTGTGTGAACTTCTCACTAGTTGGTATTCAGACTGACCTTATGAAGGTGTGTGTGTGTGAACTTCTCACTAGTTGGTATTCAGACTGACCTTATGAAGGTGTGTGTGTGAACTTCTCACTAGTTGGTATTCAGACTGACCTTATAAAGGTGTGTGTGTGAACTTCTCACTAGTTGGTATTCAGACTGACCTTATGAAGGTGTGTGTGTGAACTTCTCACTAGTTGGTATTCAGACTGACCTTATAAAGGTGTGTGAACTTCTCACTAGTTGGTATTCAGACTGACCTTATAAAGGTGTGTGTCTGTGAACTTCTCACTAGTTGGTATTCAGACTGACCTTATGAAGGTGTTCTCACTAGTTGGTATTCAGACTGACCTTATGAAGGTGTGTGTGTGAACTTCTCACTAGTTGGTATTCAGACTGACCTTATGAAGGTGTGTGAACTTCTCACTAGTTGGTATTCAGACTGACCTTATAAAGGTGTGTGAACTTCTCACTAGTTGGTATTCAGACTGATCTTATGAAGGTGTGTAACGGGCTTTGCATAGTTCCCTCTGAATAAATGTAATTCAACTGCCGAAAACCCTTGTTTTCTTGTGCAGTTTTCATTCAATACGTATTTCAGTACATTTATGTTAAGCCATCCTTTTAAATACGGTGTTCAGAATATAGGGACGGACATGGACAGAACGGGTTCAGAATATAGGGACGTACATGGACACGGACAGAATGGGTTCAGAATATAGGGACGGACATGGACAGAACAGGTTCAGAATATAGGGACGGACATGGACAGAACAGGTTCAGAATATAGGGACGGACATGGACAGAACAGGTTCAGAATATAGGGACGTACATGGACAGAACGGGTTCAGAATATAGGGACGGACATGGACAGAACAGGTTCAGAATATATGGACGGACATGGACAGAACAGGTTCAGAATATATGGACGGACATGGACAGAACAGGTTCAGAATATAGGGACGGACATGGACAGAACAGGTTCAGAATATAGGGACGTACATGGACAGAACAGGTTCAGAATATAGGGACGTACATGGACAGAACAGGTTCAGAATATAGGGACGTACATGGACAGAACAGGTTCAGAATATAGGGACGTACATGGACAGAACAGGTTCAGAATATAGGGACGTACATGGACAGAACGGGTTCAGAATATAGGGACGTACATGGACATAACAGGTTCAGAATATAGGGACGGACATGGACAGAACAGGTTCAGAATATAGGGATACATGGACAGAACAGGTTCAGAATATAGGGACGTACATGGACAGAACAGGTTCAGAATATAGGGACGGACACGGACAGAACGGGTTCAGAATATAGGGACGTACATGGACATGACAGAACAGGTTCAGAATATAGGGACGTACATGGACAGAACAGGTTCAGAATATAGGGACGTACATGGACAGAACAGGTTCAGAATATAGGGACGGACATGGACAGAACGGGTTCAGAATATAGGGGCGTACATGGACAGAACCGGTTCAGAATATAGGGACGTACATGGACATGGACAGAACGGGTTCAGAATATAGGGACGTACATGGACACGGACAGAATGGGTTCAGAATATAGGGACGTACATGGACAGAACAGGTTCAGAATATAGGGACGTACATGGACAGAACAGGTTCAGAATATAGGGACGTACATGGACAGAACGGGTTCAGAATATAGGGACGTACATGGACATGGACAGAACGGGTTCAGAATATAGGGACGTACATGGACACGGACAGAATGGGTTCAGAATATAGGGACGTACATGGACAGAACAGGTTCAGAATATAGGGACGTACATGGACAGAACAGGTTCAGAATATAGGGATGTACATGGACAGAACAGGTTCAGAATATAGGGACGTACATGGACAGAACAGGTTCAGAATATAGGGATGTACATGGACAGAACAGGTTCAGAATATAGGGACGTACATGGACAGAACAGGTTCAGAATATAGGGACGTACATGGACAGAACAGGTTCAGAATATAGGGACGTACATGGACAGAACAGGTTCAGAATATAGGGACGTACATGGACAGAACAGGTTCAGAATATAGGACGTACATGGACAGAACAGGTTCAGAATACAGGGACGTACATGGACATGGACAGAACAGGTTCAGAATATAGGGACGTACATGGACAGAACAGGTTCAGAATATAGGGACGTACATGGACAGAACAGGTTCAGAATATAGGGACGTACATGGACAGAACAGGTTCAGAATATAGGGACGTACATGGACATGGACAGAACCGGTTCAGAATATAGGGACGTACATGGACAGAACAGGTTCAGAATATAGGGACGTACATGGACATGGACAGAACAGGTTCAGAATATAGGGACGTACATGGACATGGACAGAACAGGTTCAGAATATAGGGACGTACATGGACAGAACGGGTTCAGAATATAGGGACGTACATGGACAGAATGGGTTCAGAATATAGGGACGTACATGGACAGAACAGGTTCAGAATATAGGGACGTACATGGACAGAATGGGTTCAGAATATAGGGACGTACATGGACAGAACAGGTTCAGAATATAGGGACGTACATTGACAGAATGGGTTCAGAATATAGGGACGTACATGGACAGAATGGGTTCAGAATATAGGGACGTACATGGACAGAACAGGTTCAGAATATAGGGACGTACAGGAAGAACAGGTTCAGAATATAGGGACGGACACGGACAGAACGGGTTCAGAATATAGGGACGTACATGGACATGGACAGAACAGGTTCAGAATATAGGGACGTACATGGACAGAACAGGTTCAGAATATAGGGACGTACATGGACAGAATGGGTTCAGAATATGGGACGTACATGGACAGAATGGGTTCAGAATATAGGGACGTACATGGACAGAACAGGTTCAGAATATAGGGACGGACATGGACAGAACAGGTTCAGAATATAGGACGACACGGACAGAACAGGTTCAGAATATAGGGACGTACATGGACATGGACAGAACAGGTTCAGAATATAGGGACGTACATGGACAGAACAGGTTCAGAATATAGGGACGTACATGGACAGAACAGGTTCAGAATATAGGGACGGACATGGACATGGACAGAACGGGTTCAGAATATAGGGACGTACATGGACAGAACGGGTTCAGAATATAGGGACGTACATGGACAGAACGGGTTCAGAATATAGGGACGTACATGGACAGAACAGATTCAGAATATAGGGACGTACATGGACAGAACAGGTTCAGAATATAGGGACGTACATGGACAGAACAGGTTCAGAATATAGGGACGGACATGGACAGAACAGGTTCAGAATATAGGGACGTACATGGACATGGACAGAACAGGTTCAGAATATAGGGACGTACATGGACAGAACAGGTTCAGAATATAGGGACGTACATGGACAGAACAGGTTCAGAATATAGGGACGTACATGGACAGAACAGGTTCAGAATATAGGGACGTACATGGACAGAACAGGTTCAGATTATAGGGACGTACATGGACATGGACAGAACAGGTTCAGAATATAGGGACGTACATGGACATGGACAGAACAGGTTCAGAATATAGGGACGTACATGGACAGAACGGGTTCAGAATATAGGGACGTACATGGACAGAACGGGTTCAGAATATAGGGACGTACATGGACAGAACAGGTTCAGAATATAGGGACGTACATGGACAGAATGGGTTCAGAATATAGGGACGTACATGGACAGAACAGGTTCAGAATATAGGGACGTACATTGACAGAATGGGTTCAGAATATAGGGACGTACATGGACAGAACGGGTTCAGAATATAGGGACGTACATGGACAGAACAGGTTCAGAATATAGGGACGTACATGGACAGAACAGGTTCAGAATATAGGGACGGACACGGACAGAACGGGTTCAGAATATAGGGACGTACATGGACATGGACAGAACAGGTTCAGAATATAGGGACGTACATGGACAGAACAGGTTCAGAATATAGGGACGTACATGGACAGAATGGGTTCAGAATATAGGGACGTACATGGACAGAATGGGTTCAGAATATAGGGACGTACATGGACAGAACAGGTTCAGAATATAGGGACGTACATGGACAGAACAGGTTCAGAATATAGGGACGGACACGGACAGAACGGGTTCAGAATATAGGGACGTACATGGACATGGACAGAACAGGTTCAGAATATAGGGACGTACATGGACAGAACAGGTTCAGAATATAGGGACGTACATGGACAGAACAGGTTCAGAATATAGGGACGGACATGGACATGGACAGAACGGGTTCAGAATATAGGGACGTACATGGACAGAACGGGTTCAGAATATAGGGACGTACATGGACAGAACGGGTTCAGAATATAGGGACGTACATGGACAGAACAGATTCAGAATATAGGGACGTACATGGACAGAACAGGTTCAGAATATAGGGACGTACATGGACAGAACAGGTTCAGAATATAGGGACGTACATGGACAGAACAGGTTCAGAATATAGGGACGTACATGGACAGAACAGGTTCAGAATATAGGACGATTTGGACAGAACAGGTTCAGATTATAGGTACATGGACAGAACAGGTTCAGAATATAGGGACGTACATGGACAGAACAGGTTCAGAATATAGGGACGTACATGGACAGAACAGGTTCAGAATATAGGGACGTACATGGACAGAACAGGTTCAGAATATAGGGACGGACATGGACAGAACAGGTTCAGAATATAGGGACGTACATGGACAGAACAGGTTCAGAATATAGGGACGTACATGGACAGAACAGGTTCAGAATATAGGGACGTACATGGACAAAACAGGTTCAGAATATAGGGACGTACATGTACAGAACCGGTTCAGAATATAGGGACGTACATGGACAGAACAGGTTCAGAATATAGGGACGTACATGGACAGAACCGGTTCAGAATATAGGGGCGTACATGGACATGGACAGAACAGGTTCAGAATATAGGGACGTACATGGACATGGACAGAACCGGTTCAGAATATAGGGACGTACATGGACAGAACCGGTTCAGAATATAGGGACGTACATGGACAGAACAGGTTCAGAATATAGGGACGTACATGGACAGAACAGGTTCAGAATTTAGGGACGTACATGGACAGAACCGGTTCAGAATATTGTGACGTACATGGACATGGACAGAACATGTTCAGAATATAGGGACCTACATGGACAGAACCTGTTCAGAATATAGGGACGTACATGGACAGAACAGGTTCAGAATATAGGGACGTACATGGACAGAACCGGTTCAGAATATAGGGACGTACATGGACATGGACAGAACAGGTTCAGAATATAGGGACGTACATGGACAGAACAGGTTCAGAATATAGGGACGTACATGGACAGAACAGGTTCAGAATATAGGGACGTACATGGACATGGACAGTTTCAGAATATAGGGACGTACATGGACAGAACAGGTTCAGATTATAGGGACATACATGGACAGAACAGGTTCAGAATATAGGGACGTACATGGACAGAACAGGTTCAGAATATAGGGACGTACATGGACATGGACAGAACAGGTTCAGAATATAGGGACGTACATGAACAGAACAGGTTCAGAATATAGGGACGTACATGGACAGAACCGGTTCAGAATATAGGGACGTACATGGACAGAACAGGTTCAGAATATAGGGACGTACATGGACATGGACATAACAGGTTCAGAATATAGGGACGTACATGAACAGAACAGGTTCAGAATATAGGGACGTACATGGACAGAACAGGTTCAGAATATAGGGACGTACATGGACAGAACAGGTTCAGAATATAATCATGGACAGAACAGGTTCAGAATATAGGGACGTACATGGACAGAACGGGTTCAGAATATAGGGACGTACATGGACAGAACAGGTTCAGAATATAGGGACGTACATGGACAGAACGGGTTCAGAATATAGGGACGGACATGGACAGAACAGGTTCAGAATATAGGGACGTACATGGACATGGACAGAACAGGTTCAGAATATAGGGACGTACATGGACATGGACAGGTTCAGAATATAGGGACGTACATGGACAGAACGGGTTCAGAATATAGGGACGTACATGGACAGAACAGGTTCAGAATATAGGGACGTACATGGACATGGACAGGTTCAGAATATAGGGACGTACATGGACAGAATGGGTTCAGAATATAGGGACGTACATGGACAGAACAGGTTCAGAATATAGGGACGTACATGGACATGGACAGGTTCAGAATATAGGGACGTACATGGACATGGACAGAACAGGTTCAGAATATAGGGACGTACATGGACAGAATGGGTTCAGAATAATCATGGACAGAATGGGTTCAGAATATAGGGACGTACATGGACAGAACCGGTTCAGAATATAGGGACGTACATGGACAGAATGGGTTCAGAATATAGGGACGTACATGGACAGAACAGGTTCAGAATATAGGGATCAATGAAACAACGACATCTATGCGTTTCCATCTGTTTGGTAGATTCTGCATTTCTAGATGATTTAGGAACATTTCTGGGTTATGAAGGTATGTATGAATCATTAATGGAGAACCTTTAATTAATCATTAATGGAGAACCTTTAATTAATCATTAATGGAGAACCTTTAATTAATCATTAATGGAGAACCTTTAATTAATCATTAATGGAGAACCTTTAATTAATCATTAATGGAGAACCTTTAATTAATCATTAATGGTCGGGAGAACCTTTAATTAATCATTAATGGTCGGGAGAACCTTTAATTAATCATTAATGGAGAACCTTTAATTAATCATTAATGGAGAACCTTTAATTAATCATTAATGGAGAACCTTTAATTAATCATTAATGGAGAACCTTTAATTAATCATTAATGGAGAACCTTAATTAATCATTAATGGTCCCTTTAATTAATCATTAATGGTCGGGAGAACCTTTAATTAATCATTAATGGAGAACCTTTAATTAATCATTAATGGAGAACCTTTAATTAATCATTAATGGAGAACCTTTAATTAATCATTAATGGAGAACCTTTAATTAATCATTAATGGAGAACCTTTAATTAATCATTAATGGAGAACCTTTAATTAATCATTAATGGAGAACCTTTAATTAATCATTAATGGAGAACCTTTAATTAATCATTAATGGAGAACCTTTAATTAATCATTAATGGAGAACCTTTAATTAATCATTAATGGAGAACCTTTAATTAATCATTAATGGTCGGGAGAACCTTTAATTAACCACATAATATATTGATGAGTGTAAAATACAGCAGTTTGAATCATCCTGAGAGTTGTCATATTCAAATTCAATCCACAACATATACATGGACATGGTTGTCATATTCAAATTAAACAGTAGTCCTATAAATCTACCCTGATCCTCACTAATCATGGAACTGTAATAGGGGTTGACCAGTAGTCCTATAAATCTACCCTGATCCTCACTAATCATGGAACTATAATAGGGGTTGACTAGTAGTCCTATAAATCTACCCTCATCCTCACTAATCATGGAACTGTAATAGGGGTTGACCAGTAGTCCTATAAATCTACCCTGATCCTCACTAATCATGGAACTGTAATAGGGGTTAAACAGTAGTCCTATAAATCTACCCTGATCCTCACTAATCATGGAACTGTAATAGGGGTTAAACAGTAGTCCTATGAATCTACCCTGATCCTCACTAATCATGGAACTGTAATAGGGGTTGACCAGTAGTCCTATAAATCTACCCTGATCCTCACTAATCATGGAACTGTAATAGGGGTTGACCAGTAGTCCTATAAATCTACCCTGATCCTCACTAATCATGGAACTGTAATAGGGGTTGACCAGTAGTCCTATAAATCTACCCTGATCCTCACTAATCATGGAACTGTAATAGTGGTTGACCAGTAGTCCTATAAATCTACCCTGATCCTCACTAATCATGGAACTGTAATAGGGGTTGAACAGTAGTCCTATAAATCTACCCTGATCCTCACTAATCATGGAACTGTAATAGGGGTTGAACCAGTAGTCCTATAAATCTACCCTGATCCTCACTAATCATGGAACTGTAATAGGGGTTGAACAGTAGTCCTATAAATCTACCCTGATCCTCACTAATCATGGAACTGTAATAGGGGTTAAACAGTAGTCCTATAAATCTACCCTGATCCTCACTAATCATGGAACTGTAATAGGGGTTAAACAGTAGTCCTATAAATCTACCCTGATCCTCACTAATCATGGAACTGTAATAGGGGTTGAACAGTAGTCCTATAAATCTACCCTGATCCTCACTAATCATGGAACTGTAATAGGGGTTGAACAGTAGTCCTATAATCTACCCTGATCCTCACTAATCATGGAACTGTAATAGGGTTAAACAGTAGTCCTATAAATCTACCCTGATCCTCACTAATCATGGAACTGTAATAGGGGTTAAACAGTAGTCCTATAAATCTACCCTGATCCTCACTAATCATGGAACTGTAATAGGGGTTGAACAGTAGTCCTATAAATCTACCCTGATCCTCACTAATCATGGAACTGTAATAGGGGTTAAACAGTAGTCCTATAAATCTACCCTGATCCTCACTAATCATGGAACTGTAATAGGGGTTAAACAGTAGTCCTATAAATCTACCCTGATCCTCACTAATCATGGAACTGTAATAGG
This sequence comes from Oncorhynchus nerka, assembly GCF_034236695.1. Taxonomy (NCBI): domain Eukaryota; kingdom Metazoa; phylum Chordata; class Actinopteri; order Salmoniformes; family Salmonidae; genus Oncorhynchus; species Oncorhynchus nerka. Next base: position 16,210 of record NW_027038958.1, read on the forward strand.
GTTAAACAGTAGTCCTATAAATCTACCCTGATCCTCACTAATCATGGAACTGTAATAGGGTTGACCAGTAGTCCTATAAATCTACCCTGATCCTCACTAATCATGGAACTGTAATAGGGGTTGACCAGTAGTCCTATAAATCTACCCTGATCCTCACTAATCATGGAACTGTAATAGGGGTTAAACAGTAGTCCTATAAATCTACCCTGATCCTCACTAATCATGGAACTGTAATAGGGGTTAAACAGTAGTCCTATAAATCTACCCTGATCCTCACTAATCATGGAACTGTAATAGGGGTTGACCAGTAGTCCTATAAATCTACCCTGATCCTCACTAATCATGGAACTGTAATAGGGTTGACCAGTAGTCATATAAATCTACCCTGATCCTCACTAATCATGGAACTGTAATAGGGTTAAACAGTAGTCCTATAAATCTACCCTGATCCTCACTAATCATGGAACTGTAATAGGGAGTTGACCAGTAGTCCTATAAATCTACCCTGATCCTCACTAATCATGGAACTGTAATAGGGGTTGAACAGTAGTCCTATAAATCTACCCTGATCCTCACTAATCATGGAACTGTAATAGGGGTTGACCAGTAGTCATATAAATCTACCCTGATCCTCACTAATCATGGAACTGTAATAGGGGTTGAACAGTAGTCCTATAAATCTACCCTGATCCTCACTAATCATGGAACTGGAGGGGTTGACCAGTGGTCCTATAAATCTACCCTGATCCTCACTAATCATGGAACTGTAATAGGGGTTGACCAGTAGTTCCTATAAATCTACCCTGATCCTCACTAATCATGGAACTGTAATAGGGGTTGACCAGTAGTCCTATAAATCTACCCTGATCCTCACTAATCATGGAACTGTAATAGGGGTTGACCAAGTCCTATAAATCTGACCCTGATCCTCACTAATCATGGAACTGTAATAGGGTTTGACCAGTAGTCCTATAAATCTACCCTGATCCTCACTAATCATGGAACTGTAATATTGAACATTCTATAAATCTACCAGTGATAGGCTCACTAATCATGGAACTGTAATAGGGGTTGAAACAGTAGTCCTATAAATCTACCCTGATCCTCACTAATCATGGAACTGTAATAGGGGTTGACCAGTAGTCCTATAAACATCTAAAGCCCAGATCCTCACTAATCATGGAACATTCTAAAGCCCAGTTGACCAGTAGTCCTATAAATCTACCCAGATCCTCACTAATCATGGAACTGTAATAGGGGTTGACCAGTAGTCCTATAAATCTACCCTGATCCTCACTAATCATGGAACTGTAATAGGGGCTGACCAGTAGTCCTATAAATCTACCCTGATCCTCACTAATCATGGAACTGTAATAGGGGTTAAACAGTAGTCCTATAAATCTACCCTGATCCTCACTAATCATGGAACTGTAATAGGGGTTGACCAGTATCCTGAAAATCTACCCTGATCCTCACTAATCATGGAACTGTAATAGCCCAGTCATAGTCCTATAAACACCCTGATCCCCAATCATGGAACTGTAATAGGGGTTGAACAGTAGTCCTATAAATCTACCCTGATCCTCACTAATCATGGAACTGTAATAGGGGGTTGACCAGTAGTCTATAATGAAATCTACCCAGATCCTCACTAATCATGGAACTGTAATAGGGGTCCAGTAGTCTATATAAACATCTACCCTGATCCTCACTAATCATGGAACTGTAATAGGCTATAATCCTAAACATTCTAAGCCCTGATCCTCACTAATCATGGAACTGTAATAGGGTTGACCAGTAGTCCTATAAATCTGAAGCCCAGATCCTCACTAATCATGGAACTGTAATAGGGGTTGAACAGTAGTCCTATAAATCTACCTGATCCTCACTAATCATGGAACTGTAATAGGGCTGAAACATTCCTATAAATCTACCCTGATCCTCACTAATCATGGAACTGTAATAGTCCTATAAATGTACCCTGATCCTCACTAATCATGGAACTGTAATAGGGGTTGAACAGTTCCCATAAATCCCCTGATCCTCACTAATCATGGAACTGTAATAGGGTCATAGTCCTATGAATCTACCCTGATCCTCACTAATCATGGAACTGTAATGAGGGGGTTGACCAGTAGTCCTATAATGAATCTACCCTGATCCTCACTAATCATGGAACTGTAATAGTCCATATCTAAATCCCAGATCCTCACTAATCATGGAACTGTAATAGGGGTTGACCAGTAGTCCTATAATCTACCCTGATCCTCACTAATCATGGAACTGTAATAGGGTTGAACAGTAGTCTAAAATCTACCAGATCCTAGGCTAATCATGGAACTTTAATAGGGGTTGACCAGTAGTCCTAATAAATCTACCCTGATCCTCACTAATCATGGAACTGTAATAGTCATTCTAAATCTACCCTGATCCTAGGCTAATCATGGAACTGTAAAGGGGTCAGTCAGTAGTCCTATGAAACTACCCTGATCCTCACTAATCATGGAACTGTAATAGGGGTTAAACAGTAGTCATATAAATCTACCAGTCCTCACTAATCATGGAACTTCTGGGGTTGACCAGTAGTCCTATAAATTTACCCTGATCCTCACTAATCATGGAACTGTAATAGGGGTTAACCTATTCCTATAAATCTACCCTGATCCTCACTAATCATGGAACTTCTAATAGGGTTAAACAGTAGTCCTAATAAACATTCTAAAGCCCAGATCCTCACTAATCATGGAACTTCTAATAGGGGTTGACCAGTAGTCCTATAAATCTACCCTGATCCTCACTAATCATGGAACTGTAATAGGGGTCAGTAGTCTATAATAAATCTACCCTGAGTCCTCACTAATCATGAAACATGGAACTGTAATAGGCCTAATGAAACATTCTAAAGCCCAGATCCTAGGCTAATCATGGAACTTCTAATAGGGGTTGACCAGTAGTCCTAATAAACATTCTAAAGCCCTGATCCTCACTAATCATGGAACTGTAATAGGGGTCAGTAGGCTATATGAAATCTACCCTGATCCTCACTCATCATGGAACTGTAATAGGGTCTGAAGCCCAGTCATAGTCTATAATGAAATTTACCCTGATCCTCACTAATCATGGAACTGTAATAGTCATAGGCTATAAATCTACCCTGATCCTCACTAATCATGGAACTATAATAGGGGTTGACCAGTAGTCCTATAAATCTACCCTGATCCTCACTAATCATGGAACTGTAATAGGGGTTAAACAGTAGTCCTATAAATCTACCCTGATCCTCACTAATCATGGAACTATAATAGGGGTTGACCAGTAGTCCTATAAATCTACCCTGATCCTCACTAATCATGGAACTGTAATAGGGGTTGACCAGTAGTCCTATAAATCTACCTGATCCTCACTAATCATAGGAACTGTAATAGGGGTTGAACAGTAGTCCTATAAATCTACCCTGATCCTCACTGATCATGGAACTGTAATAGGGGTTGACCAGTAGTCCTATAAATCTACCCTGATCCTCACTAATCATGGAACTGTAATAGGGGTTGACCAGTAGTCCTATAAATCTACCCTGATCCTCACTAATCATAGAACTGTAATAGGGGTTAAACAGTAGTCCTATAAATCTACCCTGATCCTCACTAATCATGGAACTGTAATAGGGGTTGAACAGTATCCTATAAATCTACCCTGATCCTCACTAATCATGGAACTTCTAAAGGGTTGAACAGTAGTCCTATAAATCACCCTGATCCTCACTAATCATGGAACTGTAATAGGGGTTGACCAGTAGTCCTATAAATCTACCCTGATCCTCACTAATCATGGAACTGTAATAGGGGTTGAAACATATCCTCACTCCTATAAATCTACCCTGATCCTCACTAATCATGGAACTGTAATAGGGCTGACCAGTAGTCCTATAAATCTACCCTGATCCTCACTAATCATGGAACTGTAATAGTCCTATAAATCTACCAGATCCTCACTAATCATGGAACTGTAATAGGGGTTGACCAGTAGTCCTATAAATCTACCCTGATCCTCACTAATCATGGAACTGTAATAGTCCTATAAATCTACCCTGATCCTCACTAATCATGGAACTGTAATAGGGGTTGACCAGTAGTCCTATAAATCTACCCTCATCCTCACTAATCATGGAACTGTAATAGGGGTTGACCAGTAGTCCTATAAATCTACCCTGATCCTCACTAATCATGGAACTTTAATAGGGGTTGACCAGTAGTCCTATAAATCTACCCTGATCCTCACTAATCATGGAACTGTAATAGTCCTATGAATCTACCCTGATCCTCACTAATCATGGAACTGTAATAGGGGTTGACCAGTAGTCCTATAAATCTACCCTGATCCTCACTAATCATGGAACTGTAATAGGGGTTAAACAGTAGTCATATAAATCTACCCTGATCCTCACTAATCATGGAACTGTAATAGGGGTTGACCAGTAGTCCTATAAATTTACCCTGATCCTCACTAATCATGGAACTGTAATAGTCCTATAAATCTACCCTGATCCTCACTAATCATGGAACTGTAATAGGGGTTAAACAGTAGTCCTATAAATCTACCCTGATCCTCACTAATCATGGAACTGTAATAGGGGTTGACCAGTAGTCCTATAAATCAACCCTGATCCTCACTAATCATGGAACTGTAATAGGAGTTGACCAGTAGTCCTATAAATCTTCCCTGATCCTCACTAATCATGGAACTGTAATAGGGGTTGACCAGTAGTCCTATAAATCTACCCTGATCCTCACTAATCATGGAACTGTAATAGGGGTTGACCAGTAGTCCTATAAATCTGACCCAGATCCTCACTAATCATGGAACTGTAATAGTCTATAATACAGAACATTCTATGAATCTACCCTGATCCTCACTAATCATGGAACTATAATAGGGGTTGACCAGTAGTCCTATAAATCTACCCTGATCCTCACTAATCATGGAACTGTAATAGGGGTTGACCAGTAGTCCTATAAATCTACCCTGATCCTCACTAATCATGGAACTGTAATAGTCCTATGAATCTACCCTGATCCTCACTAATCATGGAACTATAATAGGGGTTGACCAGTAGTCCTATAAATCTACCCTGATCCTCACTAATCATGGAACTGTAATAGGGGTTGACCAGTAGTCCTATAAATTTACCCTGATCCTCACTAATCATGGAACTGTAATAGTCCTATAAATCTACCCTGATCCTCACTAATCATGGAACTATAATAGGGGTTGACCAGTAGTCCTATGAATCTACCCTGATCCTCACTAATCATGGAACTGTAATAGGGGTTAAACAGTAGTCCTATAAATCTACCCTGATCCTCACTAATCATGGAACTGTAATAGGGGTTGACCAGTAGTCCTATAAATCTACCCTGATCCTCACTAATCATGGAACTGTAATAGGGGTTGACCAGTAGTCCTATAAATCTACCCTGATCCTCACTAATCATAGAACTGTAATAGGGGTTAAACAGTAGTCCTATAAATCTACCCTGATCCTCACTAATCATGGAACTGTAATAGGGGTTGACCAGTAGTCCTATAAATCTACCCTGATCCTCACTAATCATGGAACTTTAATAGGGGTTGACCAGTAGTCCTATAAATCTACCCTGATCCTCACTAATCATGGAACTGTAATAGGGGTTAAACAGTAGTCCTATAAATCTACCCTGATCCTCACTAATCATGGAACTGTAATAGGGGTTAAACAGTAGTCCTATAAATCTACCCTGATCCTCACTAATCATGGAACTGTAATAGGGGTTAAACAGTAGTCCTATAAATCTACCCTGATCCTCACTAATCATGGAACTGTAATAGGGGTTAAACAGTAGTCCTATAAATCTACCCCGATCCTCACTAATCATGGAACTGTAATAGTCCTATAAATCTACCCTGATCCTCACTAATCATGACACTGGATGACAGTGGTCCCTTCATGGTGAACCGTGCACCAGGCTCCAGGTTTAACCCGCTAGGTGTGGTCTTAGTTCCATACTGATTCAATAGGCTGCATGTCCTAAATTATTGCACAACCTTAGTCTAATATGGTCCAGTAATGAAAGAAAGGGAAACGGAATGGTATGATGCCAAATGGAAGATACAAAATGAAGAAAACTAACACTAAATTGACAGTTATAAAATGCATGTGGGTATTACGGACGGTGGCCAGTAGTGGCTAATATTTAACATGATACAAATTGTAAAATAAAACATTCTGAAGCCCAGTCATAGGCTATAATGAAACATTCTGAAGCCCAGTCATAGGCTATAATGAAACATTCTATAGCCCAGTCATAGGCTATAATGAAACATTCTGAAGCCCAGTCATAGGCTATAATGAAACATTCTGAAGCCCAGTCATAGGCTATAATGAAACATTCTAAAGCCCAGTCATAGGCTATAATGAAACATTCTGAAGCCCAGTCATAGGCTATAATGAAACATTCTAAAGCCCAGTCATAGGCTATAATGAAACATTCTAAAGCCCAGTCATAGGCTATAATGAAACATTCTAAAGCCCAGTCATAGGCTATAATGAAACATTCTAAAGCCCAGTCATAGGCTATAATGAAACATTCTGAAGCCCAGTCATAGGCTATAATGAAACATTCTAAAGCCCAGTCATAGGCTATAATGAAAAATTCTAAAGCCCAGTCATAGGCTATAATGAAACATTCTAAAGCCCAGTCATAGGCTATAATGAAACATTCTAAAGCCCAGTCATAGGCTATAATGAAACATTCTAAAGCCCAGTCATAGGCTATAATGAAACATTCTGAAGCCCAGTCATAGGCTATAATGAAACATTCTAAAGCCCAGTCATAGGCTATAATGAAACATTCTAAAGCCCAGTCATAGGCTATAATGAAACATTCTAAAGCCCAGTCATAGGCTATAATGAAACATTCTAAAGCCCAGTCATAGGCTATAATGAAACATTCTAAAGCCCAGTCATAGGCTATAATGAAACATTCTAAAGCCCAGTCATAGGCTATAATGAAACATTCTGAAGCCCAGTCATAGGCTATAATGAAACATTCTAAAGCCCAGTCATAGGCTATAATGAAACATTCTAAAGCCCAGTCATAGGCTATAATGAAACATTCTAAAGCTCAGTCATAGGCTATAATGAAACATTCTAAAGCCCAGTCATAGGCTATAATGAAACATTCTAAAGCCCAGTCATAGGCTATAATGAAACATTCTAAAGCCCAGTCATAGGCTATAATGAAACATTCTAAAGACCAGTCATAGGCTATAATGAAACATTCTGAAGCCCAGTCATAGGCTATAATGAAACATTCTAAAGCCCAGTCATAGGCTATAATGAAACATTCTGAAGACCAGTCATAGGCTATAATGAAACATTCTAAAGCCCAGTCATAGGCTATAATGAAACATTCTAAAGCCCAGTCATAGGCTATAATGAAACATTCTAAAGCCAGTCATAGGCTATAATGAAACATTCTGAAGCCCAGTCATAGGCTATAATGAAACATTCTGAAGCCCAGTCATAGGCTATAATGAAACATTCTAAAGCCCAGTCATAGGCTATAATGAAACATTCTAAAACTCATACGTCAACTCTGCATGTTCAGCCCTACAGAAGCCCAGTCATAGGTATAGCCCTACAGAAGCCTATTCATAGGTTCAGAAACATTCTAAAGAAGTCTATTTCTTTGGTTCAGCCCTAAAGCCCATAGCTTGGGTTCAGCCTAAATAAGCCCATAGCTTGGGTTCAGCCCCTAAAGAAACCCTAGCTTGGGTTCAGGCTATAAGAAACATTCTTGGGTTCAGCCCTAGTCATAGGCTATAATTGGGTTCAGCCCTCCAAAGCCCATAGTTCTTGGGTTCAGCCCTAAAGAAGCCCATAGCTTGGGTTCAGCCCTAAAGAAGCCCATAGCTTGGGTTCAGCCCTACAGAAGCCTATTTCTTGGGTTCAGCCCTACAGAAGCCCATAGCTTGGGTTCAGCCCTAAAGAAGCCCATTTCTTGGGTTCAGCCCTAAAGAAGCCCATAGCTTGGGTTCAGCCCTAAAGAAGCCCATAGCTTGGGTTTAGCCCTAAAGAAGCCTATTTCTTGGGTTCAGCCCTACAGAAGCCTATTTCTTGGGTTCAGCCCTAAAGAAGCCCATAGCTTTGGTTCAGCCCTAAAGAAGCCTATTTCTTGGGTTCAGCCCTCCAGAAGCCTATTTCTTGGGTTCAGCCCTAAAGAGGCCCATAGCTTGGGTTCAGCCCTAAAGAAGCCTATAGCTTGGGTTCAGCCCTAAAGAAGCCCATAGCTTGGGTTCAGCCCTACAGAAGCGTATAGCTTTGGTTCAGCCCTCCAGAAGCCTATTTCTTGGGTTCAGCCCTAAAGAAGCCTATAGCTTGGGTTCAGCCCTAAAGAAGCCTATAGCTTGGGTTCAGCCCTACAGAAGCGTATAGCTTTGGTTCAGCCCTACAGAAGCCTATAGCTTGGGTTCAGCCCTAAAGAAGCCTATAGCTTGGGTTCAGCCCTAAAAAAGCCTATATCTTGGGTTCAGTAGAGTTCAGAAGAGTCCAGAGTTCAGTAGGACATAGTAGAGTTCAGTAGAGTCCAGTAGGATGCAGTAGAGTTCAGTAGAGGCCAGTAGGACACAGTATAGTTTGGTAGAGTTAAGTAGGACACAGTAGAGTTCAAGTAGAGTCCAGTAGGACACAGCAGAGTTCAGTAGAGTCCAGTAGGACACAGTAGAGATCAGTAGAGTCCAGTAGGACACAGTAGAGTTCAGTAGAGTTCAATAGAGTCCAGTAGGACACAGTAGAGTTCAAGTAGAGTCCAGTAGGACACAGTAGAGTCCAGGAGAGTGCAGTAGGACAGCGTAGAGTTCAGTAGAGTCCAGTAGGACACAGTAGAGTCCAGTAGAGTTCAATAGAGTTCAGTAGGACACAGTAGAGTTCAGTAAAACTAAGTAGGACGCAGTAGAGTTCAGTAGAGTCCAGTAGGAAGCAGTAGAAATCAGTAGAGTTAAGTAGGACACAGTAGAGTCCAGTAGGACCCAGTAGAGTTTATTAGAGTCCAGTAGAGCCCAGTAGAGTACAGTAGGACACAGTAGTGCCCAGTGGAGTACAGTAGGATACAGTAGATTCCAGTATAGCAGTAGGACACAGTAGAGTTCAGTAAAATTAAGTAGGACACAGTAGAGTCCAGCAGAGTCCTGTAGGACACAAAGTACAGTCAGTAGAGACAGGTCCAGTATAGTAGAGTAAAGTAGAGTTAAGTATGACACAGTAGAGTCCAGTAGAACACAGTAGAGTTTGGTAGTACAGCAGAGTTAAGTATTACAGTAGTGTCCTGTTGGACACAGTAGAATACAGTAGAGTCCAAGAGACTAGAGTCTAATTGAGTACAGTAGAGTCCAATAGAGTCTAATGGAGTACAGTAGAGTCCAATAGAGTCTAATAGAGTATAGTAGAGTCCAGGAGACTACAGTAGAGTCAAGGAGACTACAGTAGAGTACAGTAGAGTCCAATAGAATACACTAGAGTTCAGTAGAGTCCAGTAGACTACATTAGAGTCCAGGAGCCTACTTTAGGGTCCAGTAGAGTATAGTAAGTCACAGTAGAGTCCAGAAGAGTTCAGTAGAGTCAAGTAAGTCACAGCAGAGTGATATAAAGTGGCTTTAGCAGCAGATACAGAGGAAGAGAAGATAGAGAGGAGGGAGTGAAGGGATGACAGGCCACCAGCTGCATTAAGTACTGCAGTGCATCTCCTCCTCATGGACTGCACCAGATTTGTCAGTTCTTACTGTGAGATGTTACCCTACTCTTCCACCAAGGCACCTGCAAGTTCCCAGACATTTCTGGGGGGAATGGCCCTAGGCCTCACCCTCCGATCCAACAGGTCCCAGACCTTTCTGGGGGGAATGGCCCTAGCCCTCACCCTCCGATCCAACAGGTCCCAGACTTGCTCAATGGGATTGAGATCCGGGCTCTTCGCTAGCCATGGCAGAACACTGACATTCCTGTCTTGCAGGAAATCACGCACAGAACGAGCAGTATGGCTGGTGGCATTGTCATGCTGGAGGGTCATGTCAGGATGAGCCTGCAGGAAGGGTACCACATGAGGGAGGAGGATGTCTTCCCTGTAACGCACAGCGTTGAGATTGCCTGCAATGACAACAAGCTCAGTCCGATGATGCTGTGACACACCGCCCCAGACCATGACGGACCCTCCACCTCCAAATCGATCCCGCTCCAGAGTACAGGCCTCAGTGTAACGCTCATTCCTTTGACAATAAACGCGAATCCGACCATCACCCCTGGTGAGACAAAACTGTGACTCGTCAGTGAAGAGCACTTTTTTCCAGTCCTGTCTGGTCCAGCGACGGTGGGTTTGTGCCCATAGGCGACGTTGTTGCTGGTGATGTCTGGTGAGGACCTGCCTTATAACAGGCCTACAAGACCTCAGTCCAGCCTCTCTCAGCCTATTGCAGACAGTCTGAGCATTGATGGAGGGATTGTGCGTTCCTGGTGTAACTCAGGCAGTTGTTGTTGCCATCCTGTACCTGTCCCGCAGGTGTGATGTTCGGATGTACCGATCCTGTGCAGGAGTTGTTACACGTGGTCTGCCACTGTGAGGACGATCAGCTGTCCGTACTGTCTCCCTGTAGCGCTGCCATAGGCGTCTCACAGTACGGACATTGCAATTTATTGCCCTGGCCACATCTGCAGTCCTCATGCCTCCTTGCAGCATGCCTAAGGCACGTTCACGCAGATGAGCAGGGACCCTGGGCATCTTTCTTTTGGTGTTTTTCAGAGTCAGTAGAAAAGCCTCTTTAGTGTCCTCTAAGTTTTCATAACTGTGACCTTAATTGCCTACCGTCTGTAAGCTGTTAGTGTCTTAACGACCGTTCCACAGGTGCGTGTTCATTAATTGTTTATGGTTCGTTCAACAAGCAGGGAAACAGTGTTTAAACCCTTTACAATGAAGATCTGTGAAGTTATTTGGATGTTTTTGAATTATCTTTGAAAGACAGGGTCCTGAAAAAGGGACTTTTCTGCTTTTGCTGAGTTTACATTACTACTATTACTACTATACTATCATTACTATAAGACAAAACATCTCACTCGATCAAGCCTAATGGTCATGTAAATATAAAAAGCTTCCTTTCGTATAATCAAGAAGAAGAAGCCTGGAAAGGTAATGGAATAATGTCTTAGTGTGGGGATAATGCAGTACTAATGTATCAGTGTGGGGATAATGCAGTACTAATGTATCAGTGTGGGGATAATGCAGGACTAATGAATTAGGCTGTTAGTAGGACAAAGCTGTGTGATGGAAAACCTTGGTAGAGCATGGATGAATTAGGCTGTTAGTAGGACAACGCTGTGTGATGGAAAACCTTGGTAGAGCATGGATGAATTAGGCTGTTAGTAGGACAACGCTGTGTGCTGGAAAACCTTGGTAGAGCATGGGTGAATTAGGCTGTTAGTAGGACAAAGCTGTGTGCTGGAAAACCTTGGTAGAGCATTGGGTGAATTAGGCTGTTAGTAGGACAAAGCTGTGTGCTGGAAAACCTTGGTAGAGCATGGGTGAATTAGGCTGTTAGTAGGACAATGCTGTGTGCTGGAAAACCTTGGTAGAGCATGGGTGAATTAGGCTGTTAGTAGGACAAAGCTGTGTGATGGAAAACCTTGGTAGAGCATGGGTGAATTAGGCTGTTAGTAGGACAAAGCTGTGTGCTGGAAAACCTTGGTAGAGCATGGGTGAATTAGGCTGTTAGTAGGACAAAGCTGTGTGCTGGAAAACCTTGGTAAAGCATTGGGTGAATTAGGCTGTTAGTAGGACAACGCTGTGTGCTGGAAAACCTTGGTAGAGCATGGGTGAATTAGGCTGTTAGTAGGACAAAGCTGTGTGCTGGAAAACCTTGGTAGAGCATGGATGAATTAGGCTGTTAGTAGGACAAAGCTGTGTGCTGGAAAACCTTGGTAGAGCATGGGTGAATTAGGCTGTTAGTAGGACAAAGCTGTGTGCTGGAACACCTTGGTAGAGCATTGGGTGAATTAGGCTGTTAGTAGGACAAAGCTGTGTGCTGGAAAACCTTGGTAGAGCATGGGTGAATTAGGCAGTGTGGCGCCTATGTTTCAGTGTGGCGCCTCTTCAAGACCATCCATTCCCTAAATAGCCTGAATTAGATGCTCGTCTTGTGTCTGTGTTTGTGTGGAGCTTCAACAGAGTGTTGTGTGATTTACCTCTGACTGCTGGAGTAATATAACACATAACAACAGACAATGTTCTGACAAGATAACAAGATAATAACTGTCTGGATCTGCCCCGGGCCTCCTCTTCCTCCCCTGTCTAACCCTCCTCCTCCTCCTCCTCCTCCTCCTCCTCTTCCTCCCCCTGTCCCCTCCTCCTCCTCCTCCTCCTCCTCCTCCTCCTCCTCCTCTTCCTCCCCTGTCTAACCCTCCTCCTCCTCCTCCTCCTCTCTCCCTCTTCTTCCTATTCTCCTCCTCCTCCTCCTCCTCTTCTCCCCTCTCTAACCCTCCTCCTCCTCCTCCTCCTCCTCTTCCTCTTCTCCCCTCTCTAACCCTCCTCCTCCTCCTCCTCCTCTTCTCCCCTCTCTAACCCTCCTCCTCCTCCTCCTCCCTTCTCCCCTCTCTAACCCTCCTCCTCCTCCTCCTCCTCCTCCTCCTCCTCTTCTCCCCTCTCTAACCCTCCTCCTCCTCCTCTTCTCCCCTCTCTAACCCTCCTCCTCCTCCTCCTCCTCCTCCTCCTCCTCCTCTTCTCCCTCTCCAACCAACCTCCTCCTCCTCTCTCCCTCTTCTTCCTATTCTCCTCCTCCTCTTCTCACCTCTCTAACCCTCCTCCTCCTCCTCCTCCTCCTCTTCTCCCCTCTCCAACCAACCTCCTCCTCCTCTCTCCCTCTTCTTCCTATTCTCCTCCTCCTCCTCCTCCTCTCACCTCTCTAACCCTCCTCCCCTCCTCCTCCTCCTCCTCCTCCTCTTCTCCCCTCTCTAACCCTCCTCCTCCTCCTCCTCCTCCTCCTCCTCCTCCTCCTCTTCTCCCCTCTCCAACCAACCTCCTCCTCCCTCTCTCCTCTTCTTCCTATTCTCCTCCTCCTCCTCCTCCTCTTCTCCCCTCCTCTAACCCTCCTCCTCCTCCTCCTCCTCTTCTCCCCTCTCTAACCTCCTCCTCCTCCTCCTCCTCCTCCTCTTCTCCCCTCTCCAACCAACCTCCTCCTCCTCTCTCCCTCTTCTTCCTATTCTCCTCCTCCTCCTCCTCCTCTTCTCCCCTCTCTAACCCTCCTCCTCCTCCTCCTCCTCCTCCCTCCTCTTCTCCCCTCTCTAACCCTCCTCCTCCTCCTCCTCCTCCTCCTCCTCCTCCTCTCTCCCCTCTCCAACCCTCCTCCTCCTCCTCCTCCTCCTCCTCCTCTTCTCCCCTCTCTAACCCTCCTCCTCCTCCTCCCTCCTCCTCCTCCTCCTCCTCTTCTTCCCCCTCTCTAACCCTCCTCCTCCTCCTCCTCCTCCTCTCTCCCTTTTCTTTCTACTCTCCTCCCCCTCCTCCTCTCTCCCTCTTCTTTCTACTCTCCTCCTCTCCTCTCTACTCGCAGAGATTATTACGAAAGCAGCTTTGCTGTTAGACACACACACACACACACACACACACACACACACACACACACACACACACACAGGGTCTGCCCTTCAGCGGTCCGTTGAGATAAGGCGGAGGACCAGCCATGTCCTGATCTGAGGGGTCAGAGTTGAGGGGTCAGAGTTGAACCCAGACAACATATAAACAAGCCTCTAGCTGATGTTACTGCTGCTACCAAACATGACAGTAAACTCCCACTCCCAAACTAGATCTGTGAATAGATAAGGAACAGTGAATAAGGAGATTGGCTGAACACATCTCTGCTCCTCACACATCAAACGGTTGGAAGGGAAGTAGGACTGTTACTGTTATTATACACAATGTAGACAGACATTACAACATTGATGAGAGCATTAACATCATGTAAAGATGGGTCTGATAGAGCCTCTAGATATGGAGTTTACAACATCAGCTTTGACATGCAGAGATAAAGAATCTCAGTGTTTAATGACACATAGCATTATCACGTTCAACGGATTATCTCTTCCATAACATTATCTATTACATAACATTATCTCTTCCATAACATTATCAATTACATACCATTATCTCTTTCATAACATTATCTCTTTCATAATATTATCTCTTTCATAACATTATCTCTTTCATATCATTATCTCTTTCATAACATGATCTCTTTCATAATATTAATATAATAATATTACCAGGGTTACAGGTTCTATTCATTCTATTTACCAGTCATATTACCAGGGTTACAGGTTCTATTCATTCTATTTACCAGTCATATTACCAGGGTTACAGGTTCTATTCATTCTATTTACCAGTCATATTACCAGGGTTAGAGGTTCTATTCATTCTATTTACCAGTCATATTACCAGGGTTACAGGTTCTATTCATTCTATTTACCAGTCATATTACCAGGGTTAGAGGTTCTATTCATTCTATTTACAAGGGTTAGAGGTTCTGTTCATTCTATTTACCAGGGTTAGAGGTTCTATTCATTCTATTTACCAGTCATATTACCAGGGTTAGAGGTTCTGTTCATTCTATTTACCAGGGTTAGAGGTTCTATTCATTCTATTCACCAGTCATATTACCAGGGTTAGAGGTTCTATTCATTCTATTTACCAGTCATATTACCAGGGTTAGAGGTTCTATTCATTCTATTTACCAGGGTTAGAGGTTCTGTTCATTCTATTTACCAGGGTTAGAGGTTCTATTCATTCTATTTACCAGTCATATTACCAGGGTTAGAGGTTCTGTTCATTCTATTTACCAGGGTTAGAGGTTCTATTCATTCTATTCACCAGTCATATTACCAGGGTTAGAGGTTCTGTTCATTCTATTTACCAGGGTTAGAGGTTCTATTCATTCTATTCACCAGTCATATTACCAGGGTTAGAGGTTCTATTCATTCTATTTACCAGTCATATGTCCAGGGTTACAGGTTCTATTCATTCTATTTACCAGTCATATTACCAGGGTTAGAGGTTCTATTCATTCTATTTACCAGTCATATTACCAGGGTTAGAGGTTCTATTCATTCTATTTACCAGGGTTAGAGGTTCTATTCATTCTATTTACCAGTCATATTACCAGGGTTAGAGGTTCTATTCATTCTATTTACCAGTCATATTACCAGGGTTACAGGTTCTATTCATTCTATTTACCAGTCATATTACCAGGGTTACAGTTCTATTCATTCTATTTACCAGTCATATTACCAGGGTTAGAGGTTCTATTCATTCTATTTACCAGTCATATGTCCAGGGTTACAGGTTCTATTCATTCTATTTACCAGTCATATTACCATGGTTACAGGTTCTATTCATTCTATTTACCAGTCATATTACCAGGGTTAGAGGTTCTGTTCATTCTATTTACCAGGGTTAGAGGTTCTATTCATTCTATTTACCAGTCATATTACCATGGTTACAGGTTCTATTCATTCTATTTACCAGTCATATTACCAGGGTTAGAGGTTCTATTCATTCTATTTACCAGTCATATTACCAGGGTTAGAGGTTCTGTTCATTCTATTTACCAGTCATATTACCAGGGTTAGAGGTTCTATTCATTCTATTTACCATGGTTAGAGGTTCTATTCATTCTATTTACCAGTCATATTACCAGCGTTAGAGGTTCTATTCATTCTATTTACCAGTCATATTACCAGGGTTAGAGGTTCTATTCATTCTATTTACCAGTCATATTACCAGGGTTAGAGGTTCTATTCATTCTATTTACCAGTCATATTACCAGGGTTACAGGTTCTATTCATTCTATTTACCAGTCATATTACCAGGGTTAGAGGTTCTATTCATTCTATTTACCAGTCATATTACCAGGGTTACAGGTTCTATTCATTCTATTTACCAGTCATATTACCAGGGTTAGAGGTTCTATTCATTCTATTTACCAGTCATATTACCAGGGTTACAGGTTCTATTCATTCTATTTACCAGTCATATTACCAGGGTTAGAGGTTCTATTCATTCTATTTACCAGTCATATGTCCAGGGTTACAGGTTCTATTCATTCTATTTACCAGTCATATTACTAGGGTTAGAGGTTCTATTCATTCTATTTACCAGTCATATTACCAGGGTTAGAGGTTCTATTCATTCTATTTACCAGTCATATTACCAGGGTTAGAGGTTCTATTCATTCTATTTACCAGGGTTAGAGGTTCTGTTCATTCTATTTACCAGTCATATTACCAGGGTTAGAGGTTCTATTCATTCTATTTACCAGTCATATTACCAGGGTTAGAGGTTCTATTCATTCTATTTACCAGGGTTAGAGGTTCTATTCATTCTATTTACCAGTCATATTACCAGGGTTAGAGGTTCTATTCATTCTATTTACCAGTCATATTACCAGGGTTACAGGTTCTATTCATTCTATTTACCAGTCATATTACCAGGGTTACAGGTTCTATTCATTCTATTTACCAGTCATATTACCAGGGTTAGAGGTTCTATTCATTCTATTTACCAGTCATATTACCAGGGTTACAGGTTCTATTCATTCTATTTACCAGTCATATGTCCAGGGTTAGAGGTTCTATTCATTCTATTTACCAGTCATATTACCAGGGTTAGAGGTTCTATTCATTCTATTTACCAGTCATATGTCCAGGGTTACAGGTTCTATTCATTCTATTTACAAGGGTTAGAGGTTCTATTCATTCTATTTACCAGTCATATTACCAGGGTTAGAGGTTCTATTCATTCTATTTACCAGTCATATTACCAGGGTTAGAGGTTCTATTCATTCTATTTACCAGTCATATTACCAGGGTTACAGGTTCTATTCATTCTATTTACCAGTCATATTACCAGGGTTACAGGTTCTATTCATTCTATTTACCAGTCATATTACCAGGGTTAGAGGTTCTATTCATTCTATTTACCAGGGTTAGAGGTTCTATTCATTCTATTTACCAGTCATATTACCAGGGTTAGAGGTTCTATTCATTCTATTTACCAGTCATATTACCAGGGTTAGAGGTTCTATTCATTCTATTTACCAGTCATATTACCAGGGTTAGAGGTTCTATTCATTCTATTTACCAGTCATATTACCAGGGTTACAGGTTCTATTCATTCTATTTACCAGTCATATTACCAGGGTTACAGGTTCTATTCATTCTATTTACCAGGGTTAGAGGTTATATTCATTCTATTTACCAGTCATATTACCAGGGTTAGAGGTTCTATTCATTCTATTTACCAGTCATATTACCATGGTTACAGGTTCTATTCATTCTATTTACCAGTCATATTACCAGGGTTAGAGGTTCTATTCATTCTATTTACCAGTCATATTACCAGGGTTAGAGGTTCTATTCATTCTATTTACCAGTCATATTACCAGGGTTAGAGGTTCTATTCATTCTATTTACCAGTCATATTACCAGGGTTAGAGGTTCTATTCATTCTATTTACCAGTCATATTACCAGGGTTAGAGGTTCTATTCATTCTATTTACCAGTCATATTACCAGGGTTAGAGGTTCTATTCATTCTATTTACCAGGGTTAGAGGTTCTATTCATTCTATTTACCAGTCATATTACCAGGGTTAGAGGTTCTATTCATTCTATTTACCAGGGTTAGAGGTTCTATTCATTCTATTTACCAGTCATATTACTAGGGTTAGAGGTTCTATTCATTCTATTTACCAGTCATATTACCAGGGTTAGAGGTTCTATTCATTTTATTTACCAGTCATATTACCAGGGTTAGAGGTTCTATTCATTCTATTTACCAGGGTTAGAGGTTCTGTTCATTCTATTTACCAGTCATATTACCAGGGTTAGAGGTTCTATTCATTCTATTTACCAGTCATATTACCAGGGTTAGAGGTTCTATTCATTCTATTTACCAGGGTTAGAGGTTCTATTCATTCTATTTACCAGTCATATTACCAGGGTTAGAGGTTCTATTCATTCTATTTACCAGTCATATTACCAGGGTTACAGGTTCTATTCATTCTATTTACCAGTCATATTACCAGGGTTACAGGTTCTATTCATTCTATTTACCAGTCATATTACCAGGGTTAGAGGTTCTATTCATTCTATTTACCAGTCATATTACCAGGGTTACAGGTTCTATTCATTCTATTTACCAGTCATATGTCCAGGGTTAGAGGTTCTATTCATTCTATTTACCAGTCATATTACCAGGGTTAGAGGTTCTATTCATTCTATTTACCAGTCATATGTCCAGGGTTACAGGTTCTATTCATTCTATTTACAAGGGTTAGAGGTTCTATTCATTCTATTTACCAGTCATATTACCAGGGTTAGAGGTTCTATTCATTCTATTTACCAGTCATATTACCAGGGTTACAGGTTCTATTCATTCTATTTACCAGTCATATTACCAGGGTTACAGGTTCTATTCATTCTATTTACCAGTCATATTACCAGGGTTACAGGTTCTATTCATTCTATTTACCAGTCATATTACCAGGGTTACAGGTTCTATTCATTCTATTTACCAGTCATATTACCAGGGTTAGAGGTTCTATTCATTCTATTTACCAGTCATATTACCAGGGTTAGAGGTTCTATTCATTCTATTTACCAGTCATATTACCAGGGTTACAGGTTCTATTCATTCTATTTACCAGTCATATTACCAGGGTTAGAGGTTCTATTCATTCTATTTACCAGTCATATTACCAGGGTTAGAGGTTCTATTCATTCTATTTACCAGTCATATTACCAGGGTTAGAGGTTCTATTCATTCTATTTACCAGTCATATTACCAGGGTTAGAGGTTCTATTCATTCTATTTACCAGTCATATTACCAGGGTTAGAGGTTCTATTCATTCTATTTACCAGTCATATTACCAGGGTTAGAGGTTCTATTCATTCTATTTACCAGGGTTACAGGTTCTATTCATTCTATTTACCAGTCATATTACCAGGGTTAGAGGTTCTATTCATTCTATTTACCAGTCATATTACCAGGGTTACAGGTTCTATTCATTCTATTTACCAGTCATATTACCAGGGTTAGAGGTTCTATTCATTCTATTTACCACATATTACCAGGGTTAGAGGTTCTATTCATTCTATTTACCAGTCATATTACCAGGGTTAGAGGTTCTATTCATTCTATTTACCAGTCATATTACCAGGGTTAGAGGTTCTATTCATTCTATTTACCAGTCATATTACCAGGGTTAGAGGTTCTATTCATTCTATTTACCAGTCATATTACCAGGGTTAGAGGTTCTATTCATTCTATTTACCAGGGTTAGAGGTTCTATTCATTCTATTTACCAGTCATATTACCAGGGTTAGAGGTTCTATTCATTCTATTTACCAGTCATATTACCAGGGTTAGAGGTTCTATTCATTCTATTTACCAGTCATATTACCAGGGTTACAGGTTCTATTCATTCTATTTACCAGTCATATTACCAGGGTTACAGGTTCTATTCATTCTATTTACCAGTCATATTACCAGGGTTACAGGTTCTATTCATTCTATTTACCAGTCATATTACCAGGGTTAGAGGTTCTATTCATTCTATTTACCAGTCATATTACCAGGGTTACAGGTTCTATTCATTCTATTTACCAGTCATATTACCAGGGTTAGAGGTTCTATTCATTCTATTTACCAGTCATATTACCAGGGTTAGAGGTTCTATTCATTCTATTTACCAGTCATATTACCAGGGTTACAGGTTCTATTCATTCTATTTACCAGTCATATTACCAGGGTTAGAGGTTCTATTCATTCTATTTACCAGTCATATTACCAGGTTACAGGTTCTATTCATTCTATTTACCAGTCATATTACCAGGGTTACAGGTTCTATTCATTCTATTTACCAGTCATATTACCAGGGTTACAGGTTCTATTCATTCTATTTACCAGTCATATTACCAGGGTTACAGGTTCTATTCATTCTATTTACCAGTCATATTACCAGGGTTACAGGTTCTATTCATTCTATTTACCAGTCATATTACCAGGGTTAGAGGTTCTATTCATTCTATTTACCAGTCATATTACCAGGGTTAGAGGTTCTATTCATTCTATTTACCAGTCATATTACCAGGTTACAGGTTCTATTCATTCTATTTACCAGTCATATTACCAGGGTTACAGGTTCTATTCATTCTATTTACCAGTCATATTACCAGGGTTACAGGTTCTATTCATTCTATTTACCAGTCATATTACCAGGGTTAGAGGTTCTATTCATTCTATTTACCAGTCATATTACCAGGGTTACAGGTTCTATTCATTCTATTTACCAGTCATATTACCAGGGTTACAGGTTCTATTCATTCTATTTACCAGTCATATTACCAGGGTTAGAGGTTCTATTCATTCTATTTACCAGTCATATTACCAGGGTTACAGGTTCTATTCATTCTATTTACCAGTCATATTACCAGGGTTACAGGTTCTATTCATTCTATTTACCAGTCATATTACCAGGGTTACAGGTTCTATTCATTCTATTTACCAGTCATATTACCAGGGTTACAGGTTCTATTCATTCTATTTACCAGTCATATTACCAGGGTTACATGTTCTATTCATTCTATTTACCAGTCATATTACCAGGGTTACAGGTTCTATTCATTCTATTTACCAGGGTTACAGGTTCTATTCATTCTATTTACCAGGGTTACAGGTTCTATTCATTCTATTTACCAGTCATATTACCAGGGTTACAGGTTCTATTCATTCTATTTACCAGTCATATGTCCAGGGCATTTGTGGTCCCTTTTGATAATGTGTGCTGCTGCATTGTGGGGGGCGTTGCCTAGCAGTGGGGTGTATTTAGGGCTGTTGCGGTAACCGTCTTAACGCCACACCAGCGGTCGCGAGTCATGAAGGCAGTCAAATTCCACATGAACATTTCGTCACGGTAACTAGTCTTCTCCCAGCTCTGATGCTGCTGATGGTCATTAGTAGCCTACCAAACAACTGGCCCACCAAACACTCAACCACTGACAGTAGTCACGGTAACTAGTCTTCTCCCAGCTCTGATGCTGCTGATGGTCATTAGTAGCCTACCAAACAACTGGCCCACCAAACACTCAACCACTGACATCAATGGAAATGTCATTGAAAATCTCATTAAAAAAAACGTAATGAGAGCCCATGAGCTCATGTTGCACAACGTTTCTATAGGCTGTGCAGCTGGGGGAGAAAACAGAGTGACGGGCCTCTACTACAAACAGGAGGATCAGCTTTCTATGGGCTTAGTCCTACTATATTTATCACTCAACTTTCCTTCTATTAATCCCATTGTTTATCTATACAACAGGAGTATAGCCTGTGTTTATCTATACAACAGGAGTATAGCCTGTGTTTATCTATACAACAGGAGTATAGCCTGTGTTTATCTATACAACAGGAGTATAGCCTGTGTTTATCTATACAACAGGAGTATAGCCTGTGTTTATCTATACAACAGGAGTATAGCCTGTGTTTATCTATACAACAGGAGTATAGCCTGTGTTTATCTATACAACAGGAGTATAGCCTGTGTTTATCTATACAACAGGAGTATAGCCTGTGTTTATCTATACAACAGGAGTATAGCCTGTGTTTATAGCCTGTGTTTATCTATACAACAGGAGTATAGCCTGTGTTTATCTATACAACAGGAGTATAGCCTGTGTTTATCTATACAACAGGAGTATAGCCTGTGTTTATCTATACAACAGGAGTATAGCCTGTGTTTATCTATACAACAGGAGTTAGCCTGTGTTTATCTATACAACAGGGTATAGCCTGTGTTTATCTATACAACAGGAGTTAGCCTGTGTTTATCTATACAACAGGAGTATAGCCTGTGTTTATCTATACAACAGGAGTATAGCCTGTGTTTATCTATACAACAGGAGTATAGCCTGTGTTTATCTATACAACAGGAGTATAGCCTTGTTTATCTATACAACAGAGTATAGCCTGTTTATAGTTTATCTATACAACAGGAGTATAGCCTGTGTTTATCTATACAACAGGAGTTATAGCCTGTGTTTATCTATACAACAGTTAGAGTATAGCCTGTGTTTATCTATACAACAGGAGTATAGCCTGTGTTTATCTATACAACAGGGTTATAGCCTGTGTTTATCTATACAACAGGAGTATAGCCTGTGTTTATCTATACAACAGGAGTATAGCCTGTGTTTATCTATACAGGAGTATACCAGGAGTTTATAGCCTGTGTTTATCTATACAACAGAGTATAGCCTGTGTTTATCTATACAACAGTTATAGCCTGTGTTTATCTATACAACAGGAGTATAGCCTGTGTTTATCTATACAACTGTATAGCCTGTGTTTATCTATTTATCTATACAACAGGAGTATAGCCTGTGTTTATCTATACAACAGGAGTATAGCCTGTGTTTATCTATACAACAGGAGTATAGCCTGTGTTTATAGCCTGTGTTTATCTATACAACAGGAGTATAGCCTGTGTTTATCTATACAACAGGAGTATAGCCTGTGTTTATCTATACAACAGGAGTATAGCCTGTGTTTATCTATACAACAGGAGTATAGCCTGTGTTTATCTATACAACAGGAGTATAGCCTGTGTTTATCTATACAACAGGAGTATAGCCTGTGTTTATAGCCTGTGTTTATCTATACAACAGGAGTATAGCCTGTGTGCTATACAACAGGGGATAGCCTGTGTTTATCTATACAACAGGAGTATAGCCTGTGTTTATCTATACAACAGGAGTATAGAGTGTTTATAGCATGTGTTTATCTATACAACAGGAGTTAGCCTGTGTTTATCTATACAACAGGAGTATAGCCTGTGTTTATCTATACAACAGGAGTATACCTGTGTTTATCTATACAACAGGAGTATAGCCTGTGTTTTTATCTATTAACAGTCAGTATAGCCTGTGTTTATCTATACAACAGTCATATAGCCTGTGTTTATCTATACAACAGGAGTATAGCCTGTGTTTATCTATTTACCAGGAGTTAGCCTGTGTTTATCTATACAACAGGAGTATAGCCTGTGTTTATCTATACAACAGAGTATAGCCTGTGTTTATATGATGTGTTTATCTAGGGAGGAGTATAGCCTGTGTTTATCTATACAACAGGGAGTATAGCCTGTGTTTATCTATACAACAGGGTATAGCCTGTGTTTATCTATACAACAGGAGTATAGCCTGTGTTTATCTATACACAGGAGTATAGCCTGTGTTTATCTATACAACAGGAGTATAGCCTGTGTTTATCTATACAACAGTGTATAGCCTGTGTTTATCTATACAACAGGAGTATAACCTGTGTTTATCTATACAACAGGAGTATAGCCTGATGTTTGGTCATTATACAACAGGATGATAGCCTGTGTTTATCTATACAAAAAAAACAGGAGCCCATGAGCCTGTGCACAACGTTTCTATCTATGGGGAGATAGCCTGTGTTTATCTATACAACAGAGTATAGCCTATGTTTATCTATATGATATAGCCACTATCTATTAATCCCTGTGTTTATTATATACAACAGGAGTATAGCCTGTGTTTATCTATACAACAGGAGTATAGCCACTGTTTATCTATACATTATAACTGTTTATCTATACAACAGGAGTATAGCCTGTGTTTATCTATACAACAGGAATAGCCTGTGTTTATCTATAATGGATGTATAGCCTGTGATCTACAACAGGAGTATAGCCTGTGTTTATCTATACAACAGAGTATAGCCTGTGTTTATCTATACAACAGAGTATAGCCTGTGTTTATCTATGATGTATAGCCTATCTATACAACAGGAGTATAGCCTGTGTTTATCTATACAACAGGAGTGTAGTATCTATACAACTATAGCCTGTGTTTAATGATGTAGTATCTATACAACAGGAATGATGTGTTTATCTATACAACAGTGAATGCCACTGTTTATCTATACAATGGATATAGCCTGCCTGACTGGCAGGAAAATGAACCATGGGGAGAAGTATCCATTTGCTATGTAGGTGCATAGATGATGTACTTTTCCCCTGTTTCGATACAGGTCCATGATAATGATTCTAAATAAACTAATTTCACTATATTATAGTATATGTAGTTATCCCTTTTTGTTTCTTATGTGGGCATTATCACTTGTGAATGATGTAATATCCCTAGTGAATGATGTAGTATCCCTAGTGAATGATGTAGTATCACTAGTGAATGATGTAGTATCACTAGTGAATGATGTAGTATCCCTAGTGAATGATGTAGTATCCCTAGTGAATGATGTAGTATCCCTAGTGAATGATGTAGTATCCCTAGTGAATGATGTAGTATCCTAGTGAATGATGTAGTATCACTAGTGAATGATGTAGTATCCCTAGTGAATGATGTAGTATCCCTAGTGAATGATGTAGTATCACTAGTGAATGATGTAGTACCCCTAGTGAATGATGTAGTATCCCTAGTGAATGATGCCCAGTATAAGTGAATGATTTAGTTTTTTGCACTTTTGAATGATGTAGTCTCCCTAGTGAATGTTGTAATACCCTAGTGAATGATGTTTGTATCACTAGTGAATGATGTAGTATCACTAGTGAATGATGTAATTTGCTTAGTGAATGATGTAGTATCCCTAGTGAATGATGTAGTTTCCCATAGTGAATGATTTTCACCATAAGAATTCCCTTTATAATAACTAGTGAATGATGTAGTGGTCACTTTGAATGATGTAGTACCCCTAGTGAATGATGTAGTACCCCTAGTGAATGATGCCCATAGCCTAAGAAACAATGGCATTTATTTTTTGCAACTTTTATAGCCTAATCATAGTCTTATAGCCTACTGCCATGTGCTTATAGTTTTAATAATGTGCTTGTAGCCTACTGCCATGTGCCATAACCATGTGCTTATAGCCTAATGCCATGTGCTTATAGCCTTACAAGGTGCTTATAGCCTACTGCCATGTGCTTATAGCCTACTGCCATGAGTTTATATTTTGGGGAAGACCATTTTCACCATAAGAACTGCCATGTTATATAAAAGCATTACCTGCATAAAATGCATTAGTGGTCACTTTGAAAATGGTGCTTTAGCCTACTGCCATGTGCTTATAGCCTACTGCCATGTGCTTATAGCCTACTGCCATGTGCTTATAGCCTACTGCCATGTGCTTATAGCCTACTGCCATGTGCTTATAGCCTACTGCCATGTGCTTATAGCCTACTGCCATGTGCTTATAGCCTACTGCCATGTGCTTAAAGCCTACTGCCATGTGCTTATAGCCTACTGCCATGTGTTTATAGCCTACTGCCATGTGCTACTGCCATGTGCTACTGCCATGTGCTTATAGCCTAATGCCATGTGCTTATAGCCTACTGCCATGTGCTTATAGCCTACTGCCATGTGCTTATAGCCTACTGCCATGTGCTTATAGCCTACTGCCATGTGCTTATAGCCTACTGCCATGTGCTTATAGCCTACTGCCATGTGCTTATAGCCTACTGCCATGTGTTTATAGCCTACTGCCATGTGCTACTGCCATGTGCTACTGCCATGTGTTTATAGCCTACTGCCATGTGCTACTGCCATGTGCTACTGCCATGTGCTACTGCCATGTGCTACTGCCATGTGCTTATAGCCTACTGCCATGTGCTTATAGCCTACTGCCATGTGCTACTGCCATGTGCTACTGCCATGTGCTTATAGCCTACTGCCATGTGCTACTGCCATGTGCTACTGCCATGTGCTTATAGCCTACTGCCATGTGCTTATAGCCTACTGCCATGTGTTTATAGCCTACTGCCATGTGCTTATAGCCTACTGCCATGTGCTACTGCCATGTGCTTATAGCCTACTGCCATGTGCTTATAGCCTACTGCCATGTGTTTATAGCCTACTGCCATGTGCTACTGCCATGTGCTACTGCCATGTGTTTATAGCCTACTGCCATGTGTTTATAGCCTACTGCCATGTGCTACTGCCATGTGCTTATAGCCTACTGCCATGTGCTTATAGCCTACTGCCATGTGCTTATAGCCTACTGCCATGTGCTTACAGCCTACTGCCATGTGCTTATAGCCTACTGCCATGTGCTTATAGCCTACTGCCATGTGCTTATAGCCTACTGCCATGTGCTTATAGCCTACTGCCATGTGCTACTGCCATGTGCTTATAGCCTATGTGCTTATAGCCTACTGCCATGTGCTTATAGCCTACTGCCATGTGCTACTGCCATGTGTTTATAGCCTACTGCCATGTGTTTATAGCCTACTGCCATGTGTTTATAGCCTACTGCCATGTGTTTATAGCCATGTGTTTATAGCCTACTGCCATGTGTTTATAGCCTACTGCCATGTGTTTATAGCCTACTGCCATGTGCTTACTGCCATGTGTTTATAGCCTACTGCCATGTGCTTATAGCTGCCATGTGCTTAT
>NW_027038959.1:0-42938 GCF_034236695.1 Oncorhynchus nerka
GAGAGAAGCCTTACTTCTGCTCTGACTGTGGGAAGAGTTTCTCTCACCAGAGCAACTTAAAAACACACCAACGTATACATTAACTTCATTTGGGTACCTGGGACGGTTGCGTCCCACCTGGTCAACATCCGGTGAAATTGCAGAGTGACAAATTCAAATTGAATTACTATAAATATTTACATTTCATGAAATCACAATTGTAATACATCAAAATAAAGCTTAACTTGTTGTTAATCTAGCCGCCATGTCAGATTTCAAAAAGGCTTTCAGGCGAAAGCAAACCATGCGATTATCTGAGGACGGCGCTCAGCACACAAAACATTACATACAGTTACCAGCCAAGTAGACTAGTCACAAAAGTCAGAAATATGATGATCTTCATATGGTTGCACTCACAAGACTCCAGTTACACAATAAATGTTCATTTTGTTCGATAAAGTCCCTCTTTATATCTTGAAACCTCCATTTGTTGGCACATTTTGTTCTGTAATCCAACGGCTCAAATGAGGTCGCAAGAGGCAGACAAATTCCCAAATAGTATCCCGTAAAGTTTGTAGAAACATAAAACGATGTTTATAATCAATCCTCAGGTTGTTTTAGCCTAAATAATCGATAATATTTAAACTGGCAACAGCGTCGTCAATATACAAGAAAAACAAGAAAGGTGCGCTCTGCAGGACCCAGCTCTGGGGACATCCCACTATCCACTGACTCAATGTGGTCATTCTCCTCATTTTTCAGAATACAAGCCTGAAACAATGTCTAAAGACTGTTCACATCTAGTGTTAGCCATAGGAACGGAATCTGGGTCTTATCCCTTTAAATGGTGGATAGGCTTTCATTGGAAAAACAGCCATTTCAAAATAATGGCACTTCCTGGATGAATTTTCCTCATGTTTTTGCCTGCCTTTTCAGTTCTGTTATACTCACAGACAAATATTTGTTAAGTTTTAGAAACTTTGGAGTGTTGTCTTTCCAATTCTACTAATTGTATGCATTTCCTAGCTTCTGGTCCTGAGTAGCAGGCAGTTTACTTTGGGAACGCTTTTAATCCGGAGGTGAAAATAGTGACCCCTACCCTAGTGAGGTTAAGGAGAAAAGCCTCATCGGTTCTCGGACCAGCTAAGAATAAAGTCACTCCATCACTTAATTCTCATCTCATAAAAGAAGTTGTAATTGGATCAAATGAAGAACGATAGAACACTGTAATCCTATTGGTTCTCACTGTGAGAGAACTGTGCAGAGGAAAGGGAGCGTTATAGAATTTTAGCCTCTCTTTTACTTTACCAATTGTGCACCTTGTCAGTTTTAGTGTGTTTTGTTGGCTTCTACTGTAAAGATTTGCACTTGGTGTTGAATACCTCTGTTATTCTTCTCATTTTGAAAACAAACACTAGTCTGCCAATTGACTGGGTGGTACTGCTTCCCTCTCAGCCTGGTCTGACTCTGTCTGTAGGGAGAGTTTCAACTGGGCAGCTTAAAAACACACCAACGTTTACACGTAGGAGAGAAGCCTTACTCCTGCTCTGTGGAAGGTGGGCGTGTAATTATAGTCTTATTTACAATGAT
The DNA here is from genome assembly GCF_034236695.1 of Oncorhynchus nerka. Classification (NCBI taxonomy): domain Eukaryota; kingdom Metazoa; phylum Chordata; class Actinopteri; order Salmoniformes; family Salmonidae; genus Oncorhynchus; species Oncorhynchus nerka. Next base: position 1,570 of record NW_027038959.1, read on the forward strand.
GGCCTAGGAACAGTGGGTAAACTGCCTTGTTCAGAGGCAGAACAACAGATTTTTACCTTGTCAGCTCAGGGATTCGATCTTGCAACCTTTTGGTTACTGGCCCAATGCTCTAACCACTAGGCTACATTCCGCCCCTAACATGTATCAGATAGAGATGATCACTTTTCACCATTAGTTTGGGGGGGATGATTTTACAACTTTATTTAATGTTACACAGTTTATGAAATGAATACGTGTGTTTATTAATTGTCTTTAAAACTAGATGAGTTATTTTAGTTACTGATCATGAATGTGTTTGGATAACTGCATTGAAGCAAACTTTATTGATCTGCCAATGAAAAATAAAGTTACATGAATATGTACTGGTCAACCTCTTCTTCTCTTTAGTATTCAGTTCTTCATATTAGATCTGACAGTATGAATGGTTCTTATGGTTGTATTCAGTTCTTCATATTAGATCTGACAGTATGAATGGTTCTTATGGTTGTATTCAGTTCTTCATATTAGATATGACAGTATGACAGTAGGACAGAGAAGTGCTTTGACTGGGCTGAGAGGGAGCTTGACCTCCTGTAGCAGTGGGACGGCCATGAGACCAGAGGTAGCAGAACTGAGTGCTCGGGTTGGGATACAGGGTTTGAGCGTGAAGGTAGAGATGGGGCAGTTCTTCTTGCTGCACCGTAAGTAAACACCATTGTCTTGTAGTGGATGTGAGCTTCAACTGTAAGCCAGTGGAATGTACGGAGGAGCAGGGTGACATGGGGGATCTTGGGAAGGTTAAACACCCAGGCGGACTGCAGTGTTCTAGATAAGTTCAGTGGAGACCCATCATTCAGGGCAGGTGAGCCACCTGTTTTGAGCACCACAGTTTTAGCAATAAAACAGTGAGAAAATAATGTATCTGTTTGCAAACAATGTAAAAAAACATGTTATTGACTTGTTAATAAAGCCGCATACAAACATGGTCTATTTGGTTTTCTTGAGTAAGGCATCTCCAAAATGCAGGTGTTTCAGCCTCGATCAGTGCTTTCTGTGGAGGTGGGGCAAGCCAGCAGAAAATACTGAGCTTAGTGCTGTGATTGGCTCAGTGTTTTGTCATTCATGGGGACAATACATCACTGCCAAGTCTAAGGGAAGAAATGGAATATTCAAGCCCCTTGGGTGCTGCCATAGAGTTACATTAGAAGTGCCCATCCAAGAAGGCTTAAGGTCATTGTCCACAGATAATTTCAAATCATGTGATATCTACAGTCGCTTGAAGGAAGGAATCAGTGGAAGGAATCAGTGTCTAACTGCAAGCATTGCAAAGCAATCATTAGCCTGCTATTCAGTGGAGTGGCTGTGTGGTCCCAAGTCTAAGATTAAGGGGCTCTTTCCCATTCAACATTGGCCATGCTGTCAATGAAGCTTGATTTGTGCCACGCTCAAATCAACTTAACTCGGTACTGCAACATCTGACTTGTGTGAGTTCAAAACAACTGGGAACTCGGGGAAAAACAAGCTACGACTGAGAAAATACGTTTTGAACTTTCATCCAACTCGGAATTGTAAATTGGGAACTCGGGCCTCTTTCTACAGCTACAACCTGAAGATCACTGACGTCATCATGATTCCTTTTTTTTCTTCTTCGAGTTCCCAGTTGTTTTGAAAGCACCACAAATCCAGAGAATGCCATAATTTGTTGATGAAGTTTGATGACAAAATATGCCCACAAATTACTGCCGCGCCACCTTCCTGTTCAAGTGAGCACAGCACAACAAGGTGAGTCCAAAAATGTCTTGTATGCTGCTGCATAAATTATGTAATATGCCAGGAAGATATTTAAGTATACTGTAGCTAAGAAAGTAATACTAAGTGTATGTTGTGTAGTAAGATGTTAGTAGCCCATGTGCCTCACCTAATAATTTTATCTAGTTTCACATCTTAATTTTGCCTACTGTTCACATGTAGCCTATAACCTGTTTTTGAGAAATGTAATCATTGAATACTGTAAGAATTTTCATTGTCTGCATATATGCCCCTTTATTTATCCTACGGTTCTGACTTGGCATACAGAGAGAACACTGTAAGAACGGCCCATGTTCTGAATTATGTTGCTGTACATTTCCAAAGTGCTGAACAAATAGTTACATTGACTACGTCCGTCCTAGCTCGCTCATTAATGTCTTAATCGAAATTACGGATTGGCCCTTATGCCATAGTTTGTACATCTCAATTGTCAGTAGAAACCACATTTGTTTAAGTAAGTCAGCCATGTTACTTTAAAAGACAGTAAATGAGGCTGAATGAACTGTTTCGTTGCCAGACAAGGCTCCGCTGATAGCCAGGTGAAGCAGTGGTAAATTGTTGGGTCCTAACAGTTTGTGGGCACCGTTTCTCACTGTTATAGTGCAATTAATGTATTGTTTCGTGGCTTTGCTGGCATGCGTCCACTTTTTTATTTTATTTAACTAGGTTAGTCAGTTAAGAACAAATTCTTATTTACAAAGAAGGCCTACCCCAGCCAATCCTCACCGATGCTGGGATAATTGTGTGCTTCCCTATCATGGCCAGATGTGATTCAGCTATGATTCGAACCAGGGACTGTAGTGATGTCCCTTGCACTGAGATGAGGTGCCTTAGACTGCTGCACCACTCGGGAGCCTTTAAAAGGTTTGTGCCCAATGTAGGGCAGGAGTTTGAAGACACAAGCGGGGACCCCAGCCAACAGAGAATTGAGAAATGTTTTGGTACTCTTCCCCAGATCTGTGCCTCACCACAAATCTGTCTCGGAGCTCCACTGAAAATTTATTCGACCTCATTGCTTGGTTTTTGCTCTGACTTGCACTGTCATCTGTGGGACCTTATATAGACAGGTGTGATCCTTTTCCAATCATGTCCATACATTTGAATTCTCTACTCAGTAAACTGGATGCAGTCTATCACAGTGCCATCCGTTTTGTCACTAAAGCACCTTATACCACCCACCACTGCGACTTGTATGCTCTAGTCGGCTGGCCCTCGCTACATATTCGTCGCCAGACCCACTGGCTCAGGTCATCTACAAGTCCATGCTAGGTAAAGCTCCGCCTTATCTCAGTTCACTGATCACGATGGCAACACCCATCCGTAGCACGCGCTCCAGCAGGTGTATCTCACTGATCATCCCTAAAGCCAACACCTCATTTGGCCGCCTTTCGTTCCAGTACTCTGCTGCCTGTGACTGGAACGAACTGCAAAAATCGCTGAAGTTGGAGACTTTTATCTCCCTCACCAACTTCAAACATCAGCTATCTGAGCAGCTAACCGATCGCTGCAGCTGTACATAGTCTATTGGTAAATAGCCCACCCATTTTCACCTACCTCATTCCCATACTGTTTTTGTTTATTTACTTTTCTGCTCTTTTGCACACCAATATCTCTACCTGTACATGACCATCTGATGATTTATCACTCCAGTGTTAATCTGCAAAATTGTAATTATTCGCCTACCTCCTCATGCCTTTTGCACACATTGTATATAGACTCCCCCTTTTTTTTCTACTGTGTTATTGACTTGTTAATTGTTTACTCCATGTGTAACTCTGTGTTGTCTGTTCACACTGCTATGCTTTATCTTGGCCAGGTCGCAGTTGCAAATGAGAACTTGTTCTCAACTAGCCTACCTGGTTAAATAAAGGTGAAATAAAAAATAAAAAATCTCTGTATGAGTCACATTAAAACACTAGGTAGGGAAGTGGTTATCTGTATTAGTATTATCTCTGTGTTTCCCACATTAAAACACCTAGGTAGAGCAGTGGTTCTCTCTGTATTAGTATTATCTCTGTATTACCCTTGGTAGAGCAGTGGTTATCTCTGTATTAGTATTATCTCTGTATTACCCTTGGTAGAGCAGTGGTTATCTCTGTATTAGTATTATCTCTGTATTACCCACATTAAAACACCTAGGTAGAGCAGTGGTTATCTCGGTATTAGTATTATCTCTGTATTACCCACATTAAAACACCTAGGTAGAGCAGAGAGGACAGAGCATGTGGCTTTGTAACACACAGGTGTTTCATCTCCACACTGGGATGATTTTAACAGTGCAACTCCTCTCAGGCCTCATGCCTCTCAGGTAGGAGGGTACCAGAAGTAAAATAATAATAAACACAAAACTAATGAAGGAGCACACAGTCACCAACAATATGTCCCTGTTGTCAATACTTTCAACTGGCCCAGCTCGCTGTTACAGTACAGCACCAACAAATTCCATTTATTAAGTAACCATCTGTCTTATGGAACCATAATGTAACATATCACACTATTTTGAGAGTCTCTGATTTATATTTACTATGTTACATCTGGTCTATGAGACGAGGCTGCTCTTTGACCTACATTATAAACACGCAGATCAAGAGGTGTTTTCCCTTCAGCATCTGCATGTGATATAGTCTCACCCACCTCATATCATGAACCTGAAATGGTTAACCTTGGCTGTGAGTGACGGGGAAAAAATCTGACTATGGCATTTACTTGAGTAATTCAATGGATGTTTTGTTTACAGACTTGATGAGTAAACATGACTTCGCTATGGGGCCGTCAATGGGAATTGGGCCGTCAATGGGAATTGGGCCATGCTTCAGTCGGTCCGTGGCCGTTTCTTTTGCGTTGGGACAACAGTTGTTGACATCTGTTACATTGTAGCTAACCTTCACCCTTTTCCTAACCTTAACCTCAGTCTCCTAACCTGCCACGGTAATTCACCTAAATTGCCACTGTAATTGTCCTAACCTGTAAGGGGCACACTCCAACACTCAGACATAGCCTGCGTTCCTAAATTCGCTCTGGCTATATACTCCGATTTCAGACCACTCTCTCTGAGTGCCAGAGGGAAGAATAATTGATGAAAAACGAACGCTCAACACCCCTTGAATACCGCCGGTGTCAGTAAGCGTCGGCAAAAAAATGCTTTATTAAATTGTTGCCTGTAGCACAGTTAAAGTCACCAATGCTCTGGATAACATGAACACAGCTTAACCAGCTCTGCTAAGGCGAGTGAAATGTCAGAGTTCTCTCATTTGTACTGAAAGTAGCTAGCAAGCTAGCCAATGTTAACCAGTTATCTTGGATGCTTGACTGCCGTTGTGAGGTCAGAACGCTTGAATCAACCCTCCTCCTCCGCCAGAGCGTCCAGTGTGGCTCTGAACGCTCCGAGAGCGATACGAACTGACAATCTGACAACGCTCGGAATTTACAAAAGCCCAAGCACACTCTGGCACTCCAGATTGAATTTAAGACCACATCCATAATTAAAAAATAAAGTATTTGTGTTTGGTGAATCCGCCAAATCAGATGCAGTAGGGCTGCGCGAATTTAAATGTTTTCCTGTCCTGCTAATCATTCAAAATGTAACGAGTACTTTTGGGTGTCAGGGAAAATGTTTGGAGTTGAAAGTACATTATTTTCTTTAGGAATGTAGTGGAGTAAAAGTAGAAGTTGTCAAAAATATCAAAAGTAAAGTACAGATATCCCCAAAAACTACTGATGTCGCACTTAAATATTTGTACTTAATAAGTACTTTACACCACCAATTGCAGGGAATACTGACTGAAGATGTTCCTCCCTACGAGGCCCATGAGACTGTGTAGGGATGTGATTTGAATCGGACTGTGACTGAAGGAGTGGGATGTTGTTATTTATCTATTTATGTATTTTGTTTTGAGGTCGTTGTTCCCCCTCTTTTCAACATTGGACGTGTATATTTTTCTACAGTTTACTCACCGTACATTAGGTGGCGGCAGACAGGTTATATTTGTGTAAATGTCAGTATACCAGAGAAGAAGATGACGCTGCTGCACTGTCCAAGTGGGGAACAGGAAGTTCCGGGTCGAAACGACAGAACTGTGCTGTTGTGTGGATAGTGGTTGTGTCTGTTTCAAATGTGTCATTGTAGGTATGTAATAGCATGTTTAACTTTCTAATGTCGAAAGAATTTATAACATGCTAGGTAACAAATCCGTTTCACGTCTGGTAATGGTTTTAATTGTATGTGTTATTTTGGAGTCTAACCGAGTGAGTGAAGAACGTGATTAAAAACTATTTTACAAGTCACATAGATAGACTTTGGGTTTGTCTGAGTGTATGTACATAATTTCGTCAGTCATTTCATAAAGATTCCATTTATTTAAGTTCGTTTTTACATGATCTTGGTTTTGTGTAAAATGTTTGTGAGCTGGTAAATAGCCTCGTCCGAACCATCCTGTTCTCGCGAGTTTATATACACACTGTTTCGTCAATATAAGCTCGCGAGACCTGGATGATTCGGACGAGGCAAGTCAAATGGCGGCTTCAACGGTTTCGGTCGTCTTTCTAGGAGTTTGCTCGTGGTGAAATGGCGACATGAGGCTGTGTGATGAAGTGTCAAAATAGAGGGAAGCTAGCTGAAGTTATCCTTCACCATTTGGTGAGAGAGGCCAACTGCATGGAATGGCGTCGATTAATACGGATGAATCGGTTCACGTATCAAACCCATTCCATGGAGGACCAAGTGCCTGCTTGTTTTAGCTCCATACTTGTACTTGATACATTTGTACTAATATTCAGACACATTTAGTTGTTTCTATGTTTATCTATAATTCAGGGTTTTCATACGGGGCTTCAAGTAAATAAATATTAGTGCCTGAAAAAGTCCTTGAATTTGACTTGCCACTGTACGACCCCATATAATTCTTAATATGGTGTGAATGGGAAATACATTTGGTTTTTGTGAGTGAAATAATACAGTGAAGACAAGGTTATTCATAAAATAGTACATAGTGCTGCCTGAAACATACTGTGATCTTGTACTAAATGGTTTTTGAGTCATTTATGCATTTATGTGAATTTAGGAAATCTACGATAGATTAAGTGCACTTATGTTGTGCAATTTAAAATGTGTACTTTGTGTCTAACGTGAGTGAATGTTTTGTCAAGGATTAGCTACCTGATCTACTGAAATGAGATAATTGAACAAGAAAATATTTTTACAGAATAAAGTGCCAGAACTGTCAGGAAAATAACTTTTGTGTCTGTCTTTATTACTACAGACCGACTCAGATTAAGTCTGAGGCCGGTAACATCAACAGTGAGGACAAACACTGCCTGCCTCTCTCCTTCCACACTGAGTAGAAACCTACAGTCACTGGGTCCTGATTGTGACAGTGGAGCCCAGTTTGCACTGCAGGATCCAGAGATGGCATCAGTGAAGCTGGAAGACTGCAGTCAAACACTGGAGCTGAATGTCAACATTAAAGATGAAGAAGAAGAGGAGGAGAAGATTAGGACAACTGTTAGTCATGGTAAGAGCTGGTTCTATCTATAAGTTAACTTCATAAATTAGACTTCCATAAGTTATGACCAGTCTATTGCTAGGTTGAATTCTGTAATTCTGACATCACACAACTCAAGACTTCACAGCGAAGCAAAAACTATTTAAACTTGTATCGCCTGCCTTTGCCCACACATTGTCTCAAGAACGTTGAACATGTTTAATACCCTCAATCACCAAGTTAGTCATACCTCATTTCAACATAGGCCATGGCATCATCACTGTCAATATTGAATTATGATTTGTTTGCTGCACAGAATATCAGGTCTCAACAACGATTGGAGAAGTGTTGAACATAACCAGTACACTACCACATCCTGATGATTTATATCTGATACATATATATTTAATATTTTATAGATCAATTTGTAGAAACATCTCAAGGATGATCAATGGAAACAGGATGCACCTGAGCTCAATTGAAAAGTTTGGAGTCACTTAACACCAGTCTCAACGTCAACAGTGAAGAAGCGACTCCGGGATGCTGGCCTTCTAGGCAGAGTTGTAAAGGCCAGTTTTATTGCTTCTTTAGTCTGAACCACAGTTTTCAGCGACATAAATTCAAAAGGTTTTCTTTTATTTTTTACCTCTTTTTCGTGGATTCCAATTGTTAAGTAGCTTCTATCTTGTCTCATCCCTACAACTCCTGGGCTCGGGAGAGACGAAGGTTGAACGTCATGCGTCCTCCGATACACAACCCAAACAAGCCGCACTGGTTCTTAACACAGTCTCTGGTGGCACAGCTGGCGCTGCAGTACAGCGCCCTTAACCACTGCACCACCCGGGAGGCCCTCAAAAGGGTTGTCAAATTATCAATTAGCCTTTTAAAATGATCAACTTGGATTAGCTAACACAACATGCCATTGGATCACAGGAGTGATGGTTGCTGATAATGGGCCTCTGTACTCCTATGTAGATATTCCATAAAATATCTGCCGTTTCCAGCTACAATAGTCATTTACAACAATAACAATGTCTTCACTGTATTTCTGATCAATTTGATGTTATTTTAATGGACAAACAATGTGTTTTCTTTCAAAACAAGGACATTTCTAAGTGACCCCAAACGTTTGAACAGTAGTGGATATTTAATATTTTGTATATATCAAGTTGTAGAAACATCTCAAGGATGATCATTGGAAACAGGAAGCATCTGAACTCAATTTTGAGTCTCTTGTTTTAAAAAAATGTATTTTTATACATTTGCAAAAATGTCTAATCCTGTTTTCACTTTGTCAATATGGGGTATTGTGTGTAGATTGCTGAGGATATATTTTTATTTAATTATAGAATTAGGCTGTAACATAACAATGTGGAAAAAGTCAAGTGGTCTGAATACTTTCCGAGGGCACTGTCAGACCCCTTCCCATTTCTCCCATTTTGGTACATTACAGCCTTCTTCTAAAATTGATTACATGTTTTTCCTAGTCAATCTACACACAATATCCCATAATGACAAAGCCAAAACAGGTTTTTAGAAAGTCTTGCAAATGCAATTAAAAATAATAATAATTGCTTATTTACATAACGTTTCAGACCCTTTGCTATGAGATGATCCTTGAGATGTTTTTTCAACTTGGAGTCCACCTGTGGTAAATTCAATTGATTGGACATGATTTGGACAGGCACACACCTGTCTATGTCAGGTCCCACAGTTGACCGTGCATGTCAGAGTTAAAACCAAGTCATGAGGTGGAAGGATTTCTCCGTCTAGCTCCTTGACAGGATTGTGTCGGCACAGATCTGGAGACAGGTACCAAAACATTTCTGCAGCATTAAAGGTCCCAAGAACACAGAGGCCTCCATCATTCTTCAATGGAAGAAGTTTGGAACCATCAAGACTCTTCCTAGAGCGGGCCACCCGGACCATCTGAGCAATCGGGGGAGAAGGGCCTTGGTCAGGGAGGTGGCCAAGAACCCTGATGGTCACTCTGACAGAGCTCCAGAGTTCCTCTATGGAGACGAGAGAATCTTCCAGAAGGACAATCATCTCGGCAGGACTCCACTAATCAGGTCTTTATGGTAGAGTGCCCAGACGGAAGTCACTCCTCAGTAAAAGGCACATGACAGTCCACTTGGAGTTTGCCAAAAGGTACCTAAAGGACTCTGACCATGAGCTTGAGAGGATCTGCAGAGAAGAATGGGAGAAACTCCCCAAATACAATTGTGCCAAGCTTGTAGCTTCATACCCAACAGGCTGTAATCGATGCCAAAGGTGCTTCAACTAACTATTGTGTAAAGGGTCTGAATACTTACATAAATGTAATATTTCATGTTATTTCTAAAAACCTGTTTTTGCCCTTGTCATTATGGGTATTGTGTGTCGACTGATGAGAATTAGAATAAGACTGTAATGTAACAAAAACAAAAAGCCAAGGGGTCTGAATACCTTTTGAATGCATTGTAGACGTTATTTCATGCTGCTAAGACTTGTATGGATGACAACAGTATTGCCAGCATTTGTTTTATTCACTGGGCTATCTGGAGTGATCAGAGAGTAGACTAAAGAAGTGGAGTAGACAAACTGCCAGTGTTTTGAAGTTCTATGAAATGAGTCTGTGTAGTTACTAACCCCCTTTGTCACGAGAATTTCTATCCCAATGTTCTAACTGAACTATTTTATAACTCCATCTGTATCCTAGAGGTTGTAAGGCTCTAAGTTTGAATAAACAGAGTCCCAGCATACAAATGATCAATTCTTTATTCAGAGAGCTCTGCCCTCTCAAATTCAGAGCCCATCTTTTATACACACATCAGTCGAGAACCCCACCCTGCTTTAGGATGGCTGTATTGTTCCACTGTACACTTACATTGTTCTGCAACATGTTTCATGATTTTCTGCAAGCCTAACAGTTTCTCCACTCCGGGTGGGGACAGAATGTCCTGTAAGGAACACAATGTTCTAATTCTACCCTGCCAACGCTGCACATATTACCAACTTATAGTCTTATGTGTCTAATGGATTTCACACACAGTGATACAGTTTCAGGGTGAAATATCTTAGTCATTACTTTAAACACAAATTCTACTATCACCCTTGTGATGTTGAGTGGAGGATGGTATCGCTCATCATTTTCACCACTTTTGCCTCTTATTAGTTTTTGATTCCTACCCAGTTTTAGAATAGTTTGATTCCCCTTCCCATACAGCCTACTGAAATGAATACATACACTACCGTTGGAAAGTTTAGGGTCACTTAGAAATGTCCTTGTTTTTGAAAGAAAGGTACGTTTTTTAGGTCCATTAAATCAAATCAAATGTATTTATATAGCCCTTCGTACATCAGCTGATATCTCAAAGTGCTGTACAGAAACCCAGCCTAAAACCCCAAACAGTAAGCAATGCAGGTGTAGAAGCACGGTGGCTTTATTGACCAAACAACCATTCATTGTGTAGCTGGGACCCTTGGGATTGCAATCAGAGGAAGATCTTCAAAGTAAGTGATTTATTTAATTGCTGTCTGTGATTTTGTGACGCCTGTGCTGCTTGAAAACGTATTTTGACGTGGGGCGCTGTCCTCAGATAATCGCATGGTATGCTTTCTCCGTAAAGCCTTAACAAGAAGCTTTTAAATGATGTAAGACACTTGTATTTTCATGAATGTTTAATATTACGATTTTTGTATTTTGAATTTCGCGCTCTGCAATTTCACCGGATGTTGTCGTAGGTGTCCTGCTAGCGTTTGGACATGCACCCAAACAGGTTAAGTAGGCAAGTCAGTTAGGAACAAATTCTGATTTTCAATGACGGCCTAGGAACAGTGGGTTAACTGCCTTATTCAGGGGAAGAACAACAGATTTTTACCTCGTCAGCTCAGGGATTCGATCTTGCAGCCTTCCGGTTGCTCTAACCACAAGGCTACCTATCACCCGGTATGGCCAGAAGAGGACTGGTCCCCACTCTGAGCCTGGTTCCTCTCTAGGTTTCTTCCTAGGTTCCTGCTTTCTAGGGAGTTTTTTTGTGGCCATTGTGCTTCTACATCTGCATTGCTTGCTCAATGCGGTTTTTAGGCTGGGTTTCTGTTCAGCACTTTGTGACAACTACTGATGTAAAAAGGGCTTCATAAAATACATTTGATTGACATGTATATCACACCAACTGACTGGTTCTTCTTATGTTGTTCACACAGGAGACCATGTTGAGACATTCTCTACATCCAGAGAGCAACAGCAGGAAGATCAGAGAGCTAAGAGGTCTCATCACTGCCCACATTGTGAAGAGATTTTCCCATTTCTATCAAAGCTAAAAATACACCTAAAAATACACACAGGAGAGAAGCCTTACTCCTGCTCTGGCTGTGGAAAACGTTTTAAAACATCAACCCAGCTAAAAGTTCATCAAAGAACACACACATGTGAGAAGCCATACTCCTGCTCTGACTGTGGAACTAGTTTCTCTCAACTTTCCCACTTAAAATCACATGAACGTATACATACAGGGGAGAAGCCTTATTCCTGCTCTGACTGTGTAAAATATTTCAAAACATCAACTGAGCTAAAAATTCATAGGATAAATCACACAGGAGAGAAGCCATACTCCTGCTCTGACTGTGTAAAATATTTCAAAACATCAACTCAGCTAAAGGTTCATCAAAGAACACACACAGGAGAGAAGCCATACTCCTGCTCTGGCTGTGGAAAACATTTTAAAACATCAACTCAGCTAAAAGTTCATCAGAAGACTCACATAGGAGATAAGCCTTTCTTCTGCCCTGACTGTGGAACTAGTTTCTCTCAACTTTCCCACTTAAAGACACATGAACGTCTACATACAGGGGAGAAGCCATATTCCTGCTCTGACTGTGGAAAATGTTTTAAAACATCAAATCAGCTAAAGGTTCATCAAAGAACACACACAGGTGAGAAGCCATACTCCTGCTCTGACTGTGGAAAATGCTTCACAACATCAACTGATCTAAAAGATCATCAAAGAACACACACAGGAGAGAAGCCTTTCTTCTGCCCTGACTGTGGAACTAGTTTCTCTCAACTTTGCCACTTAAAATCACATGAACGTATACATACAGGGGAGAAGCCATACTCCTGCTCTGACTGTGGAAAATGTTTTAAAACAATAAATGAGCTAAAAATTCACCAGAGAACACACACAGGAGAGAAGCCTTACTTCTGCTCTGACTGTGGGACTAGTTTCTCTCAACTTTCCCACTTAAAATCACATGAACGTATACATACAGGGGAGAAGCCATACTCCTGCTCTGACTGTGGAAAATGTTTAAAAACATCAAACGAGCTAAAAGTTCATCAGAGAGCACACACAGGAGAAAAGCCTTACTCCTGTTCTGACTGTGGAAAATGCTTCACAAAATCAACTCATCTAAAAGTTCATCAGAGAACACACACAGGAGAAAAGCCTTACTCCTGTTCTGACTGTGGTTTAAGTTTCTCTCGACTGTATACCTTAAAAAAACATGAACATACACATGGAGAGAAACCATACTCCTACTCTGCCTCTGTAAAATGCTTCAAAACAGTAACTGAGCTAAAAGTTCATCAGAGAACACACTCATGAGAGAAGCCTGCTTACGTCTGCTCTGACTTTTGTGTGATTTTCTGTAAGTCAAACGTCTAGCTAAAGGTAGCTTGTTTGAATCTCATTCAGGAGGACTTGAGCATTTCAGCTAATTAGCAACTTTGCAACTACTTACTACTTTTTAACTATGTTAGCATGTTAGCTTAGCATGCAACTACTTTGCATGTTCGCTAACCTTTCCCCTAAACCCATTTAACTCTACCTTAAACCCCTCACCCCTAACCTAGCTAACGTTAGCTAGGCAGGGGCTCATGAATGGGTGGGACTTGGGAGGGCATAGGCCCACTTGCGAGCCAGGCCCAGCCAGTCAGAATGAGTTTTTCCACACAAAAGGTTTTTTATTACAGACAGAAATACTACTCAGCCCCCCCAGACAATCCTGCAGGTGAAGAGGTCCTGGGCTGCCATGGTTACATGTGATCTGCAGTTGTGAGGCCGGTTGGATGTACTGCCAAATTCTCAAAAAGGACGTTAGAGGTGGCAGCTCTGGTGGACGTTCCTGCAGTCATCATGAGAATTGCACATTCCCTAAACTTGAGACATCTGTGATGTAGTGTGGCCTTTATTTAGACTTAAATGCTCACTAACAGGGATATTATATATATAACATCTGGAACATCTCTGGAAGTTTTTATTTCAGCTCATGAAACCAATACTTTACATGTTTTGTTTATATTTTAGTTCAGTTTATATTGGTAGGCCAATGTCATGTAACCTAACATACTAAATGGCGTGGAATGGATGTTTTTGTATAATAGAATAAGTTTTGCTCTGAGACCAGGTTGTCCCTCTGCAGTATTCTGTGGGAAGGAGCTAGTAGACACTTCTTATATTTTTTATTGAACCTTTATTTAAGTAGGCAAGTCAGTTAAGAACAAATTCTTATTTACATTAATGGCCTAGGAACAGTGGGTTAACTGCCTTGTTCAGAGGCAGAACAATAGATTTTTACCTTGTCAGCTCGGGGATTTGATCTAGTAACCTTTTGGTTACTGGCCCAACGCTCCAACCACGAGGCTACCTTCCACGCTTAACATGAATCAGATAGAGATGGTGTGATTATCACTTTTCACCATTAGTTTGGGGGGATTATTTTAGAACTTTATTTAATGATACACAGCTTATGAAATGAATACATGTGTTTATTAATAGTCTTTAAAACTAGATTCGTTATTTTAGTTACTGATCATGAATGTGTTTGGGTAACTGCATTGAAGCAAACTTTATTGATCTGCCAATGAAAAATAAAGATACATGAATATGTACTGGTCAACCTCTTCTTCTCTTTAGTATTCAGTTCTTCATATTAGATCTGACAGTATGAATGGTTCTGATGGTTGTATTCAGTTCTTCATATTAGATCTGACAGTATGAATGGTTCTTATGGTTGTATTCAGTTCTTCATATTAGATCTGACGGTATGAATGGTTCTGATGGTTGTATTCAGTTCTTCATATTAGATCTGACAGTATGAATGGTTCTTATGGGCTGAGTGCTGGGAGTGTTTTTGTACGACTACAGTCAGGAGTTTTCTCTGACCCTGTGATGTCACCAGCACATTAAGTACATTCATCTTAAGATTGCCAGGTAAGACAACCACAAGTGCTTTGACTGGGCTGAGAGGGAGCTTGACCTCCTGTAGCAGTGGGACGGCCATGAGACCAGAGGTAGCAGAACTGAGTGCTCGGGTTGGGATACAGGGTTTGAGCCTGAAAGTAGAGATGGGGCAGTTCCTCTTGCTGCACCGTAATAAACACCATTGTCTTGTAGTGGATGTGAGCTTCGACTGGAAGCCAGTGGAATGTACGGGGAGCAGGGTGACATGGGGGATCTTGGGAAGGTTAAACACCCAGACGGACTGTAGTGTTCTAGATAAGTTCAGTGGAGACCCATCATTCAGGGCAGGTGAGCCACCTGTTTTGAGCCCCACAGTTTTAGCAATAAAACAGTATGAAATAAATGATATGTTTGATCATGTCAACATCTGAGCTAGCAGTCATCATCATGAATCAAGTCAACAATCTACTGGCAAATCCTTTTTAATCTTTGTCATATGAAGAGAAATAATGAGAAATTATAGATAAAATGTATCGGTGCTCATCGGCCATTGGACACAAACATCACACAACAAATTGCAAATTCAACAATGAGTGGTTTGGAAGGAATCAGTGGCTAACCGCAAACATTGCAAAGCAATCATTAGCCTGCTATTCATTGGAGTGGCTGTGTGGTCCCAAGTCTAAGATTAAGGGGCCTGTTTCCTAGTTTAAAACTGTAAACATTCAACATTGGGGCGGCAGGGTAGCCTAGAGGTTAGAGTGTTGGACTAGTAACCGGAAGGTTGCAAGTTCAAACCCCCGAGCTGACAAGGTACAAATCTGTTGTTCTGCCCCTGAACAGGCAGTTAACCCACTGTTCCTAGGCCGTCATTGAAAATAAGAATTTGTTCTTAACTGACTTGCCTAGTTAAATAAAGGTAAAATAAAATAAAAAAAATTGGCGTATCAAAACGTATTTTCTCAGTCGTGGCTTGTTTTTCCCTGAGTTCTCAGTTGAATTGAACTCACTCCAGTCAGATTTTGAAGTACGGAGTTAAGTTGTTTTGAACACGGCACAAATCAAGCTTCATCGACAGCATGGCCAATGTTGAAATGTTTACAATTTTAAACTAGGAAAAGAGCCCCTTAATCTTAGACTTGGGACCACACAGCCACTCCACTGAATATCAGGCTAATGATTGATTTGCAATGCTTGCAGTTAGCCACTGATTCCTTGACAAACCACTCATTGAATTTGAAATTTCCAACTTGTTGTGTAATGTTTATGTCCAAAGGCCGATGAGCACTGATACGTTTTATCTCTAATTTCTCATTATTTATCTTTATATGACAAACATTAAAAAGGATTTGCCAGTAGATTGTCGACTTGATTCATGATGATGACTGCTAGCTCAAATTTTGAAAGTATGATGTTGACATGATCAGTCCAATCAAAGCGACTGTAGATATCACATGATTTTATATCATTTTATCCCTGGACAATGACCTTGAGCTTTCTTGGATGGGCACTTCTAATGTAACTATGGCAGCACCCAAGGGGCTTGAATTTTCAAATTCTACCCTTAGACTTGGCAGTGACGTCTTGTTCCCATGAATGACAGGACACTAAGCCAATCACGGCGCAAATGTCCGTATTTTCTGCGGGATTGCCCCACCTCCACAGAAAGCACTGAGCTGGCTGAAACACCTGCATTTTGGAGCTGCCTTACTTAAGAAAACAAAAAGAGAGACCATGTCTGTATGCGGCTTTAATAACAACAGCAGAGTCCCTGCCCATCTGCCCGAAAACGTCTGAAATCCTACATCTTTAAAGAGTACCCCCCAAAATACAAGTAATATTAATGATGTGACACTTGTCCTACTTACACTGACTAATTGAGGAGAAATGTATTTACTGTGATATGTGGTTGTCTCACTGTTAGTGGAATTCTAAATTCCTCTGTATTATTTCCCAATCAGAATTAAGTACTCCGTCAATGCATTTTATGGGATCGTAACACCCATATTATTATTATAGGAATGGACAGAGCCCCAGTCTTAAACTCAGGTAACAGCGTTTATTTCAAGAGAGTACTGACCAAAAATACAAAGAACCTTACATTTTAAAGAGACAACATAAAATGACATCAGCTTCTCACACCCTCTCCGATCCACACAATAGCGCAGTGTCTTCAGGTCTGGATATCTTCTTCTACTCCCCTCATAAAACAAACATTCCAATCTGTCTAAAAGACATCTTCTCCTCCACTAATGGAACATCAAAGACCATTCTTATCTGTCAGAAAAGATATATGCCCTCCTTCTCCCTTTCCCGCAAGGTACAGACAATTCATTTGTTTTACTTATATTTTCAGTAACAGCTTAACCAAGAACCCATACATTTCATACCATAACATAATAGTATTAAAATAAATGGTTCTTAAATAAATGTATACATAATTAATCATTTCAACTATAATTTCCTC
Source organism: Oncorhynchus nerka (assembly GCF_034236695.1). Lineage (NCBI taxonomy): Eukaryota > Metazoa > Chordata > Actinopteri > Salmoniformes > Salmonidae > Oncorhynchus > Oncorhynchus nerka. The sequence continues at coordinate 18,471 of NW_027038959.1, forward strand.
CAACACTCACATGGCTATCTAAAGATGAATGTACTTTTCAACCATAATAACCATTCATACTGTCAGATCTAATATGAAGAACTGAACACAACCATAAGAACCATTCATACTGTCAGATCTAATATGAAGAACTGAATACAACCATAAGAACCATTCATACTGTCAGATCTAATATGAAGAACTGAATACTAAAGAGAAGAAGAGGTTGACCAGTACATATTCATGTAACTTTATTTTTCATTGGCAGATCAATAAAGTTTGCTTCAATGCAGTTATCCAAACACATTCATGATCAGTAACTAAAATAACTCATCTAGTTTGAAAGACAATTAATAAACACATGGATTAATTTCATAAACTGTGTATCATTAAATAAAGTTGTAAAATAATCCCCCCAAACTAGTGGTGAAAAGTGATCATCACACCATCTCTATCTGATACATGTTAGGGGCGGAAGGTAGACTTGTGGTTGGAGCGTTGGGCCAGTAACCAAAAGGTCCCCGAGCTGACAAGGTAAAAATCTGTTGTTCTGCCTCTGAACAAGGCAGTTAACCCACTGTTCCTAGGCCATCATTGTAAATAAGAATTTGTTCTTAACAGACTTGCCTAGTTAAATAAAGGTTCCAAAAATGTGTTTTTTAAAGAAGTGTCTACTAGCTCCTTCCCACAGAATACTGCAGAGGGACAACTTGGTCTCAGAGCAAAACGTATTATGTATTACAAAAACTTCCGTGCCACTCCATTTAGTATGTTAGGTTACATTACAATACCGATATAAACTGAACTAAAATATAAACTAAACATGTAAAGCTTTGGTTTCATGAGCTGAAATAAAACGTTCCAGCAATGTTCCATGTGCAGAAAAAGCTAATTTCTCTCAAATGTTGTGCACAACTTTGTTTACATACCTGTTCGTGAGCATTTCAGCCTTTGTCAAGATAATCCATCCCCCTGACAGGTGTGGCATATCAAGATGCTGATAAAACAGCATTATCATTACACAAGTGCACCTTGTGCTGGGGGACAATAAAAGGCCACACAACACAATGTCACATATATCTCAAGTTCAGGGAATGTGCAATTGCATGATGACTGCAGGAGAGAATTCAATATGTATATCTCTACCATAAGCCACCTCTAACGTCCTTTTAAAGAATTTGGCAGTACATCCAACCGGCCTCACAACTGCAGATCACATGTAACCACGGCAGCCCAGGACCTCTTCGCCTGCAGGATTGTCTGGGAGGGGGCTGAGTAGTATTTCTGTCTGTAATCAAGACCTTTTGTGGGGAAAAACTCATGCCGATTGAATGGGCCTGGCTCCCAAGTGGGCCTATGCCCTCCCAAGTCCCACCCATGGCGGAGCCCCTGCCCAGTCATGTGAAATCCATAGATTATGGCCTCTTATTTAAAATGACTGATTTCCTTATACAAACTATACATCTTTGAAATTGTTGTGTTTAAATTGTTCAGTATAATACGACTTCTAGGATGTATCGTATGTTACGAATTACAATTCTTACGTTATTTTACGCATTGCTATTCATACAATATGTTACGAACTTGTAATATGTATGATATGCTAACATGCTAAGTAATAGCTAAAAAGTAGTAAGTAGTTGCTGATTAGCTAAAATGCTACAGTCCTCCTTGATGAGATTCTAAACACAGCAGCCTTTGGCTAGAAGTTTGAGTTACACGCCCACCCTTCTACAGAGCAGGAGTAAGACTTCTCTCCTGTGTGACTACATTGGTGTGTTAAGTTGCTATGGTGAGAGAAACTCACCCAAAAGTCAGAGCAGACGTAAGCAGGCTTCTCTCATGCGTGTGTTCTCTGATGAACTATTAGCTCGGTTGCTGTTTTGAAGCATTTTACACAAACAGAGCAGGAGTATGGCTTCTCCCCTTTATGTATACGTTCATGTGATTTTAAGTTGGAAAGTTGCGAGAAACTAGTTCCACAGTCAGAGCAGACGTAAGCAGGCTTTTCTCCTGTACGTGTTCTCCGATGAACTTTTAGCTTAGTTGATGTTGTGAAGCATTTACACAGTCAGAGCAGGAATAAGGCTTCTCTCCTGTGTCTGTCCTCTGATGAACTGTTAGCACAGTTGATGTTTTGAAGCATTTTCCACAGTCAGAGTAGGAGTAATGCTTCTCCCCTGTATGTATACGTTCATGTGATTTTAAGTTGGAAAGTTGCGAGAAACTAGTTCCACAGTCAGAGCAGACGTAAGCAGGCTTCTCTCCTGTGTGTGTTCTCTGGTGAACTTTTAGCTCAGTTGATGTTTTAAAACATTTTCCACAGTCAGAGCAGGAATAAGGCTTCTCTCCTGTGTGTATACGTTGGTGTGTTTTTAAGGTGCCCAGCTGAGAGAAACTCGCCCCACAGTCAGAGCAGAAGAAAGGCTTCTCTCCTGTATGTATACGTTCGTGTGATTGTAAATGGGAAAGTTGAGAGAAACTCGCCCCACAGTCAGAGCAGAAGAAAGGCTTCTCTCCTGTATGTATACGTTCATGTGATTGTAAATGGGAAAGTTGAGAGAAACTCGCCCCACAGTCAGAGCAGAAGAAAGGCTTCTCTCCTGTGTGTGTTCTCTGATGAACTTTTAGCCCATTTGATTTTTTAAAACATTTTCCACAGACAGAGCAGGAGTATGGCTTCTCCCCTGTATGTACACGTTCATGTGATTGTAAATGGGAAAGTTGAGAGAAACTCGCCCCACAGTCAGAGCAGAAGAAAGGCTTCTCTCCTGTGTGTGTTCTCTGATGAACTTTTAGCCCATTTGATTTTTTAAAACATTTTCCACAGACAGAGCAGGAGTATGGCTTCTCCCCTGTATGTACACGTTCATGTGATTGTAAATGGGAAAGTTGAGAGAAACTCGCCCCACAGTCAGAGCAGGAATAAGGCTTCTCTCCTGTGTGTGTTCGCTGATGAACTTTTACCTCTTTTGATGTTTTAAAATGTTTTCCACAGTCAGAGCAGGAATAAGGCTTCTCTCCTGTGTGTATTCTCTGATGAACTTTTATATCATATAATGTTCGAAAACATTTTCCACAGTCAGAGCAGGAATAAGGCTTCGCTACTGTGTGTGTTCTCTGATGAACTTTTAGATAAGTTGATGTTTTGAAGCATTTTCCACAGTCAGAGCAGAAGAAAGACTTCTCTCCAGTGTGTGTTCTCTGGTGAACTTTTAGCTCTTTTGATGTTTTAAAACGTTTTCCACAGTCAGAGCAAGAATAAGGCTTCTCTCCAGTGTGTGTTCTCTGGTGAACTTTTAGCTCTTTTGATGTTTTAAAACGTTTTCCACAGTCAGAGCAGGAATAAGGCATCTCTCCTGTGTGTATACGTTGGTGTGTTTTTAAGTTGCCCAGCTGAGAGAAACTCGCCCCACAGTCAGAGCAGACGTAAGGCTTCTCTCCTGTGTGTGATCTCTGATGAACCTTTAGCTCATTTGATGTTTTAAAACGTTTTCCACAGTCAGAGCAGGAATAAGGCATCTCTCCTGTGTGTGTTCTCTGGTGAACCTTTATATGACCTAATGTTTTAAAACATTTTCCACAGTCAGAGCAGGAGTAAGGCTTCTCTCCTGTGTGTATTTTTAGGTGTATTTTTAGCTTTGATAGAAATGGGAAAGTCTCTTCACAATGTGGGCAGTGATGAGACCTCTTAGCTCTCTGATCTTCCTGCTGTTGCTCTCTGGATGTGGAGAATGTCTCAACATGGTATCCTGTGTGAACATCAGAAAAAACAGTCAGTTGGTGTGATATATATGTTAATCAAATGTATTTTATGAAGCCCTTTTTACATCAGTAGTTGTCACAAAGTGCTTAACCTGTCTGGTTCAAATCCCATAATTAAAATTATTTTACACCATTTTAAAGATAAACTTCTTGTAAATCCAGCCACAGTGTTCGATTTCAAATAGGCTTTACGGCGAAAGCACACCAAACGATTATGTTAGGTCAGCACCTAGTCACAGAAAACCATACAGTAATTTTCCAGCCAAGGAGAGGTCTCATAAAAGTCAGAAGTAGCGATTAAATTAATCACTAACCTTTGATGATCTTCATCAGATGGCACTCACAGGACTTCATGTTACACAATACATGTGTGTTTTGTTCGATAAAGTTAATCTTTATGTCCAAACACCCCATTTGAAATTGGTGTGTTGTGTTCAGAAATGCATGGTCTCAAACAAACATCCGATGAAAGTAAAGAGAGCCACATCAGAAATACTCATCATAAACATTGATAAAAGATACAAGTGGTAAACATACGAATACAGATAAACTTCCCCTTAATGCAAACGCTGTGTCAGATTTCAAAAAGGCTTTACGGAGAAAGCACACTGAGATTATGTTAGGTCAGCGACTAGACACAGAAACCCATACAGCCATTTTCCAACCAAGGAGAGCTTCACAAAAGTCAGAAATAGCATTAAAATTAATCACTTACCTTTGATGATCTTCATCTGGTGGCACTCCCAGGTCTTCATGTTAGACAACAAATGTTTGTTTTCTTCGATAAAGTTCATCTTTATGTCCAAACACCTCCGTTTTGTTGGTGCGTTTAGTTCAGAAATCCAAAGGCACAAAGCGCACTCTCGAAAAGTCATAAAGTACAATAAAAGATGGTAGAAACATTTCAAACGATGTTTAAAATTAATCTTCAGGTTGCTTTTGTCATAAATAATCAATAATATTTCAACCAGACAAAAGCTTTGTCAAGAAATGCGCGCTCTCGATCATGTGTCTGGCTCATATGGATGGACATTTCCACTGTCCTCTCATTGAAAGCGGTGTATCTCCCTCATTTTTCAGAGTAAAAGCCTGAAACAATGCCTAAAGACTGGTCACATGTTGAGGAAGCCATAGAGATCTGAAACAATGCCTAAAGACTGGTCACATGTTGAGGAAGACAGATTTCCACTGGGTCCTAAGTCTTTGTATGGTGGATAGGCTTTCAATTTAAAAACAGCCTTTCAAAATAATAGTACTTCCTGGTTGGATTTTCCTCTGGATTTCACCTGCCATATCAGTTCTGTTATACTCAGACATTATTTTAAGTGTTTTCTATCCAAATCGACTAATTATATGCATATCCTAGCTTATGGGCCCAAGTAGCAGGCAGTTTAATTTGGGCACGCTTTTCATCCAAAATTCCAAATGCTGCCCTATACCCTAGTGAAGTTAACTTCTTTGGGGTAGGGGGCAGTATTGGGTAGCTTGGATGAAAAACATGCCCAAATTAAGCTGCCTGCTATTCAGCCGAAAAAGCTAGAACATTACATTTACATTTACATTTAAGTCATTTAGCAGACGCTCTTATCCAGAGCGACTTACAACATGCATATAAATAGAACATTTGGATGGAAACAATCTGAAGTTTCTAAAACTGTTTGAATGATGTCTGTGAGTATAACAGAACTCATTTGGCAGGCAAAATCCTGAGAAAAATCCTACCAGGAAGTGGGAAATCTGAGGTTTGTAGTTATTCAACTCAGCTCCTATTGAAGATACTGTGTGATGTTAGTTATTTTTAACTTCCCAAGGCTTCCACTAGATGTCAACAGTATTTAGAACCTGTTTTGAGGATTCTACTCTAAATGAGGGGCTCATAAGGGCTCTATGAGTGAGTGGTCTGGCAGAGTGCCACAGCCTTGGTCTGGCGCGCTCACGTGAAAGGTAGCTACGTTCCACTTCATTTGTACAGACAAAGGAATTGTCCGGTTGGAACATTAATGAAGATTTATGTTAAAAACGCCCTAAAGATTGATTCTAAACATCGTTTGACATGTTGCTACGGACTGTTTAGATTGTCGATTTAGATTGTGTACTGAACGAACGTGTACTTGAAATAAATGATGTACATTATCGAACAGAACAAGCACTTATTGTGGACCTGGGATTCCTGGGAGTGCATTCTGATGAAGATCATCAAAGGTAAGTGAATATTTATCATGTTCTTCTGACATCTCGACTCCAACATGGCAGACATTTGTTTGGCTTGATTTTGTTGTCTGAGCGCCGTACTCAGATTATGCTTTTCTGGTAAAGTTTTTTTGAAATCGGACACAGCGGTTGCATTAACCTCATAGTCCGACCAAACCCGTATGCGGTAGCGTAACTACAGCCTCAAGCTCATTAGCATAACGCAACGTTAGCGATTTCTAAAAATCGCAAATGAAACGAAATAAATATGCCTGTTCTCAAGCTTATCCTTTTCTTAACAATCCTGTCGTCTCAGATTTTCAAAATATGCTTTAGAACCAGAGAAAATCACTAATTTGTGTAAGAGTGGTGTTAGCTAGCTTAGCATTAGCGTTAGCATTTAGCACGCAACATATTCACAAAAACCAGCCAAGGAATCAAATAAAATAATTTACCTTTGAAGAACTTCAGATGTTTCAATGAGGAGACTCTCAGTTACATAGCAGATGTCCAGTTTTTCCTGAAAGATTCTTGTGTAGGACACATCGTTCCCTTTGTTACTATGCATATGGCTACCGAAACTAACCGAAAATTCAGTCACCTACATGTCGAACTTTTTCCGAATTAACTCCATAATATCGACTGAAACATGGAAAACGTTGTTTGAATCAATCCTGAAGGTGGTTTGTCATATTTCTCTCCATTGAAAGCACCGTCCTTGTAGCCTGGTTTGTTCTGAGATTTGAATGGAAAAATACCGGGACCTGACTTTTGCGCACCGATTGCCACGCAGACACCAAGCGGGACACCTGGTAAATGTAGTCCCTTATGGTCAATCTTCCAATGATATGCCTACAAATACGTCACAATGCTGCAAAGACCTTGGGGAAACAAGAGAAAGAGTCCGTTCATTCCTGTCGCATTCACAGCCATATAAGGCGATCATGGAAAACGTAGCCTCAGAAATCCTGTGCATTTCCTGGTCGGTCATACATCTTGGTTTTGCCCGAAGCATTTGTTCTAAGGGACTCACAGTGAAAATCTTTGCATTTCTGGAAACGTAAGACTGTCTTCTTTCCAAAACTATCAATTCCAAGCATATTCGAGCATCTTTTCGTGACAAAATATTGCGCTTAAAACGGGCACGTCTTTTTATCCAAAAATGAAATACTGCCCCTAGAGTCTTAACAGGTTAAGGAGAAGTGTATCAATAATTCCGTGCATAATTATTGTATTTTCATCAACATTTATTATGAGCATTTCTGTAATTGATGTGATGTGGCTTTCTGCAAAAATCTCTGGATGTTTTGGAACTACTGAACGTAACGCTCTATGTAAGCCCAGCCCAGTCACGGACCAGGATGTCTTGCTCCCAGGCAGACCAAATAACTTTTTTGCCCGCTTTGAGGACAATACAGTGCCACTGACACGGCCTGCAACGAAAACATGCGGTCTCTCCTTCACTGCAGCCGAGGTGAGTAAGACATTTAAACGTGTTAACCCTCGCAAGGCTGCAGGCCCAGACGGCATCCCCAGCCGCGCCCTCAGAGCATGCGCAGACCAGCTGGCCGGTGTGTTTACGGACATATTCAATCAATCCCTATACCAGTCTGCTGTTCCCACATGCTTCAAGAGGGCCACCATTGTTCCTGTTCCCAAGAAAGCTAAGGTAACTGAGCTAAACGACTACCGCCCCGTAGCACTCACTTCCGTCATCATGAAGTGCTTTGAGAGACTAGTCAAGGACCATATCACCTCCACCCTACCTGACACCCTAGACCCTCTCCAATTTGCTTACCGCCCAAATAGGTCCACAGACGATGCAATCTCAACCACACTGCACACTGCCCTAACCCACCTGGACAAGAGGAATACCTATGTGAGAATGCTGTTCATCGACTACAGCTCGGCATTCAACACCATAGTACCCTCCAAGCTCGTCATCAAGCTCGAGACCCGCCCTGTGCAACTGGGTACTGGACTTCCTGACGGGCCGCCCCAGGTGGTGAGGGGGTAGGCAACAACATCTCCTCCCGCTGATCCTCAACACGGGGGCCCCACAAGGGTGCGTTCTGAGCCCTCTCCTGTACTCCCTGTTCACCCACGACTGCGTGGCCATGCACGCCTCCAACTCAATCATCAAGTTTGCGGACGACACAACAGTGGTAGGCTTGATTACCAACAACGACGAGACGGCCTACAGGGAGGAGGTGAGGGCCCTCGGAGTGTGGTGTCAGGAAAATAACCTCACACTCAACGTCAACAAAACTAAGGAGATGATTGTGGACTTCAGGAAACAGCAGAGGGAACACCCCCCTATCCACATCGATGGATCAGTAGTGGAGAGGGTAGCAAGTTTTAAGTTCCTCGGCATACACATCACAGACAAACTGAATTGGTCCACTCACACTGACAGCGTCGTGAAGAAGGCGCAGCAGCGCCTCTTCAACCTCAGGAGGCTGAAGAAATTCGGCTTGTCACCAAAAGCACTCACAAACTTCTACAGGAGCACAATCGAGAGCATCCTGGCGGGCTGTATCACCGCCTGGTACGGCAACTGCTCCGCCCTCAACCGTAAGGCTCTCCAGAGGGTACTGAGGTCTGCACAACGCATCACCGGGGGCAAACTACCTGCCCTCCAGGACACCTACACCACCCGATGTTACAGGAAGGCCATAAAGATCATCAAGGACATCAACCACCCGAACCACTGCCTGTTCACCCCGCTATCATCCAGAAGGCGAGGTCAGTACAGGTGCATCAAAGCTGGGACCGAGAGACTGAAAAACAGCTTCTATCTCAAGGCCATCAGACTGTTAAACAGCCACCACTAACATTGAGTGGCTGCTGCCAACACACTGTCATTGACACTGACCCAACTCCAGCCACTTTAATAATGGGAATTGATGGGAAATGATGTAAATATATCACTAGCCACTTTAAACAATGCTACCTTATATAATGTTACTTACCCTACATTATTCATCTCATATGCATATGTATATACTGTACTCTAGATCATCGACTGCATTCTTATGTCATTAGCCACTTTAACTAGTTGCTCCTACCCTCTACTTTTTTGAACATTTTGTTAAAAATCGCGCAACATTTCAGCGCCCTGCTACTCATGCCAGGAATATAGTACGTTCATATGGTTAGAATGTGTGTATAGGAAACCCTCGGACGTTTTTAAAACTGGTTAAATCACGACTGTGGCTATTACATAACGTGCGTTACATCGGAAAGCGCAGGAAAACCTGATCACAGAAAATGGAAATAAATATCCTTGCGCCACTTCCAGCAATTGTTAACAGTGAGCCGAATTAGATAAGACCGAGCATTCAACTCCCACAGCATCCACATGCAGTCGAGTATCTTGTGAATTTAATCCTCTTTGATTCTTGGTTGAACTGAAAGAGGGGCACGACGTACCTCCGGTCTCCGCCCAGATCATTCCGGAAGAGCTCTCTCCTGAAATTTTTTCCAAGACGACAGCTAATGATATGTACATCGCCTACGGATGATTTTTATCGCTTATTAACGTTTACTAATACCTAAAGTAGCATTACAAACGTATTTCGAAGTGTTTTGTGAAAGTTTATCGTCTACTTTTTGAATTTTAAAAATGACGTTACGTTGTGAAATCGCTGTTTTTTTCGTTTATCACACAGTCTACATATAACGATATCTTGGCTTTATATGGCCCGATTTAATCGAAATAAAGACCCAATAGTGTTTATGGGACATCTAGGAGTGCCAACAAAGAAGATGGTGAAAGGTAATGACTGTTTTCTATTTTATTGTGCGGTTTGTGTAACGCCGAAATGCTAATTATTTTGTTTACGTCCCCTGCTGTGCTTTTCTGTTGTAGTGTATTGGTGCATGCTATCAGATAATAGCTTCTCATGCTGTCGCCGAAAAGCATTTTAAAAATCTGACTTGTTGCCTGGATTCACAACGAGTGTAGCTTTAATTTGATACCCTGCATGTGTATTTTAATGAACTTTTGAGTTTTAACTAATACTATTAGCATTTAGCGTAGCGCATTTGCATTTCCAGAGCTCTAGTTGGGACGCAAGCGTCCCAGGTAGAGGTAAGAGGTTAACTATGCCACTTTGTTTACTTTGTCTACATACTCATCTCATATGTATATACTGTACTCGATACCATCTACTGTATGCTGCTCTGTACCATCACTCATTCATATATCCTTATGTACATATTCCTTATCCCCTTACACTGTGTATAAGACAGTAGTTTTGGAATTGTTAGTTAGATTACTCGTTGGTTATCACTGCATTGTCGGAACTAGAAGCACAAGCATTTCGCTACACTCGCATTAACATCTGCTAACCATGTGTATGTGACAAATAAAATTTGATTTGATTTGATTTGAAACTCTGCTTTTTGTGACTCCACTCTTTGGTTGGAAAATGGCTGAATGCTTTCTGTGACTTGGCTCTGACCTAACATAACGATATTTTCTGCTTTTGCCGAAAAGCGTTTTTGAAATCGGACACTGTGGTTGGATTAACGACAATTGTATCTTTAAAATGGTGTAAAATACTTGTATGTTTGAGGAATATTAATTATGGGATTTCTGTTGTTTTGAATTTGGCACCCTGCAGTTTCACTGGCAGTTGAAAGGTGGGACGCTTGCGTCCCAAACGGTCCCAGAGAGGTTAACAGAAACCCAGCCTAAAATCCCCAAAGAGCAAGCAATGCAGATGTAGAAGCACAGTGGCCACAAAAAAACTCTGTAGAAAGCAGGAAGAAACCGAGAGAGGAACCAGGCTCAGAGTGGTGACCAGTCCTCTCCTGGCCATACCGAGGGACAGAGCAGAGTGGTTTGAGCAACAGAAAGGTTGCAAGATCGAATCCCCGAGCTGACAAGGTAAAAATCTGTCGTTCTGCCCCTGAACAAGGCAGTTAACCCAATGTTCCGAGGCAGTCATTGAAAATAAGAATTTGTTCTTAACTGACTTGCCTATATCCAAACGCTAGCAGGACACTGACGACAACATCCGGTGAAATTGCAGAGCGCGAAATTCAAAATAGAAAAATCGGAATATTAAAAATTCACGAAAATAGAAGTGTCTTACATAATTTAAAAGCTTCTTGTTAATCCAACTGCGTTGTCAGATTAGAAAAAGGCTTTACGGAGAAAGCATACCATGCTATTATCTGAGGACAGCTCCCCACATCAAAATACTTTTTCAACCAGCACAGGTGTCACAAAATCACAGACAGCAATTTTAAAAAATCACTTACCTTTGAAGATCTTCCTCTGATTGCAATCCCAAGGGCCCCAGCTACACAATGAATGGTCGTTTTGTTCGATAATGTCCTTCATTATATCCCAAAAATATCAGTTTAGATGGCGCGCTTGGTTCAGTAGGTCACTCGTTCAACATGCACACAAACGAATCCTAAAGGTTACCGGTAAAGATCGTCCAAAAAAGTCAAACAACGTTTCTAATTAATCTTCAGGTATTCTAATATGTAAATAAACAATAATATTTAAGATGGAGAATAGTGTGTTCAATAGCAAAGATAAATAAGAAGAGCGCACTCTCGTTGATGCGCGCAATGACTACTTTTCGAAATGGGGGACATCTTGGAAAAACTACAAATACACATTTTTCAAAAAACAAGCATGAAACCCTTTCTAAAGATTGTTGACATCTAGTGGAAGCCAAAGGAACTGCAATCTGGGTCCTATCAATTTGAATATCCCATAGGCAAGCATTGAAAAAAACTGACCTCAAGAAATGAAAATTCCAGATGGATTTTACTCAAGGTTTTCTCCTGCCATATCAGTTCTGTTATACCCACAGACATTTTTACAGTTTTAGAAACTTCAGAGTGTTTTCTATCCAATGCTATCAAGTATATGCATATCCTAGCTTCTGGGCAGTTTACTTTGGGCACGTCAGTCATCGGAAATTCCGGACAATAACCAGTATGCTAAGAAAGTTAAATAAAGGTTAAACATTTTTTTTTTTAAATACACTACGATTAGTGGTGAAATAAATGAATAAATTCTAAAGTTACAAATGTCCATGTTTTTGAAAGAATAGCACATTTTTTGTCGAATCAAAGTGATCAGAAATACAGTCTAGACATTGTTAATATTGTAAATGACTATTCTCTTCACAGAACAGCGCAAACAGTCTCTAACCAGAATAGTGTCTAGAAGGCCAGCATCCCGGAGTCGCCTCTTCACTGTTGACATTGAGACTGGTGTTTTGCGGGTACTATTTAACTTCTTGCGTCGAGCCAACCCGGATCCGGGATCGTGACTACAGCCTCAAGCCCATTACCATAACGCAACGTTAACTATTCATGAAAATCGCAAATGAAATGAAATCAATATGCTAGCTCTCATTAACAACACTGTCATCTCAGATTTTCAAAAATATGCTTCTCAACCATAGCAAAACTAGCATTTAGCATTAGCATTTAGCATTAGCATTAGCAGGCAACATTTTCACAAAAACCAGAAAAACATTCAAATAAATCATTTACCTTTGAAGAACTTTGGATGTTTTCAATGAGGAGACTCCGTTAGATAGCAAATGTTCAGTTTTCCTGAAAGATTATTTGTGCAGGAGAAATCGGTCCGTTTTCTGCGTCATGTTTGGCTAATAAAAACCCCCGAAAATTCAGTTATAAAAACGCCAAACTTTTTCCAAAATAACTCCATAATATCGACTGAAACATGGCAAACGTTGTTTAGAATCAATCCTCAATGTGTTTTTCTACATATCTCTTCAAAGATATATCGTTCGTGGAAGTGTGCTTTCACCTCTGTATCCCATGTGAAAATGCATGCAGCTGAGAATTACGCAGCAATTTCGACAAAGGACACGGGGCAGACCCCTGGCAAATGTAGTCTCTTATGGCCAATCTTCCAATGATATGCCTACAAATACGTCACAATGCTGCAGACATCTTGGACGAACGGCAGAGAGCATAAGCTCGTTCATGGCACATTCACAGCCATATAAGGAGACGATAGAAAAACAGAGCCTCAAGAATTCTGCTCATTTTTTTGTTTGAGGTTTCATCTTGGTTTCGCCTGTAGCATGAGTTCCGTGGCACTCACAGATAATATCTTTGCAGTTTTGAAAACGTCAGAGTGTTTTCTTTCCAAAGCTGCCAATTATATGCATAGTCGAGCATCTTTTCGTGACAAAATATTGCGCTTAAAACGGGAACGTTTTTTAATCCAATAATGAAATAGCGCCCCCATAGCTTCAACTGGTTAATGAAGCTGCCAGTTGAGGACTTGTGAGACGTCTGTTTCTAGACACTCTAAAATACTTGTCCTCTTGCCCAGTTGTGCACCGGGGCCTCCCACTCCTCTTTCTATTCTGGTTAGAGCCAGTTTGCACTGTTCTGTGAAGGGAGTAGGACACAGAACTGCACGAGATCTTCAGTTTCTTGGAAATTTCTCACATGGAATAGCCTTCATTTCTCAGAACAAGAATAGACTGACGACTTTCAGAAGAAAGGTCTTTGTTTCTGGCCATTTTGAGCCTGTAATCGAACCGACAAATGACCCAGATACTCAACTAGTCTAAAAAGACCGTTTTATTGCTTCTTTTATCAGCACCACAGTTTTCAGCTGTGCTAACATAATTGCAAAAGGTTTTGTAATGATCAATTAGCCCTTTAAAATCATAAACTTGGATTAGCTAACACAACATGCATTTGGATCATAGGAGTGATGGTTGCTGATAATGGGCCTCTGTACACCTATGTAGATATTCCATTTTAAAAAATCATCCGTTTCCAGCTACAATAGTAATAATACATTTACAACATTAACAACATCTACACTGTATTAATGGTCAATTTGATGTTATTTTAATGGACAAAAAAACATACTTTTCTTTCAAAAAAAGGACATTTCTAAGTGACCCTAAACTTTTCAACGGTAGTGTATGTATTCATTTCAGTAGGCTGTATGGGAAGGGGAATCGAAATATTCTAAAACTGGGTAGGAGTCAAAAACTAATAAGATGCAAAAGTGGTGAAAATGATGAGCGAAACCATCCTCCACTCAACATCACAAGGGTGATAGTAGAATTTGTGTTTAAAGTAATGACTAAGATATTTCACCCTGAAAATGTATCACTGTGTGTAGAAAAGGCCCATGGAGTTGGTGGAATAATCCTTTAATTCATTGCCATTTACTCAGCTAGGCCAGGGTCGCTTTAATTAGGTCAGGTGGAAATGTCAGACAGATCTCAACTCCATAAAAGGAGGAAATTGCCATCGCCTGATCTCGCTGCTTTCTCTTCCTTATGTCCATCTGATCCAGAAGTTCTGTGCGTCCATGAATCCACACTACTCAGTAAATATACCACTTTATGGTTAAAGGAATTCCTGCCTCAGTCTCATCCATTCCTCTGTCACCTGACACGTGACCACCTGTTCACCTTCACTGTCAGTCATCCGACCTGTCCAACTACCCACACAGATTCCACTAATCTTTCACTGTGTGTGAAATCCATTAGACACATAAGACTATAAGTTGGTAATATGTGCAGCGTTGGCAGGATATAATTAGAACACTGTGTTCCTTACAGGACATTCTGTCCCCACCCGGAGAGGAGAAACTGTTAGGCTTGCAGAAAATCATGAAACATGTTGCAGAATATGATAAACAATGTAAGTGTACAGTGGAACAATACAGCCATCCTAAAGTGGGGTGGGGTTCTCGACTGATGTGTGTATAAAAGATGGGCTCTGAACTTGAGAGGGCAGAGCTCTCTGAATAAAGAACTGATCATTTGTATGCTGGGACTCTGTTTATTAAAACGTAGAGCCTTACAACCTCTAGGATACAGATGGAGTTATACAATAGTTCAGTTAGAACATTGGGATAGAAATTCTCGTGACAAAGGGGATTAGTAACTACACAGACTCATTTCATAGAACTTCAAAACACTGGCAGTTTGTCTACTTCACTTCTTTAGTCTACATTCTGATCACTCCAGATAGCCCAGTGAATAAAACAAATGCTGACAATACTGTTGTCATCCATACAAGTCTTAGTAGCATGAAATAACGTCTACAATGCATTCAAAAAGTATTCAGACCCCTTGGCTTTTTGTTACATTACAGTCTTATTCTAATTCTCATCAATCTACACACAATACCCATAATGACATGGGCAAAAACAGTTTTTTTTAGAAATAACATGAAATATAAAATTTATGTAAGTATTCCCCCCCCCCCTTAAAAGATTTAGATGCACTACTGTTCCACTGGATGTCATAAGGTGAATGCACCAATTTGTAAGTCGCTGGATAAGAGCGTCTGCTAAATGACTTAAATGTAATGTAAATGTAATTCAGACCCTTTACACAATAGTTAGTTGAAGCACCTTTGGCATCGATTACAGCCTTGAGTCTTGTTGGGTATGAAGCTACAAGCTTGGCACAATTGTATTTGGGGAGTTTCTCCCATTCTTCTCTGCAGATCCTCTCAAGCTCATGGCCAGGTTTGCTCCAGACATGATGCTTGGCATTCAGGCCAAAGAGTTCAATCTTGGTTTCATCAGACCAGAGAATCTTGTTTCTCATGGTCAGAGTCCTTTAGGTGACTTTTGGCAAATTCCAAGTGGACTGTCATGTGCCTTTTACTGAGGAGTGGCTTCCGTCTGGGCACTCTACCATAAAGACATGATTAGTGGAGTCCTGCCGAGATGATTGTCCTTCTGGAAGATTCTCTCATCTCCATAGAGGAACTCTGGAGCTCTGTCAGAGTGACCATCAGGGTTCTTGGCCACCTCCCTGACCAAGGCCCTTCTCCCCCGATTGCTCAGTTTGGCCGGGTGGACAGCTCTCGGAAGAGTCTTGGTGGTTACAAACTTCTTCCATTGAAGAATAATGGAGGCCTCTGTGTTCTTGGGACCTTTAATGCTGCAGAAATGTTTTGGTACCGGTCTCCAGATCTGTGCCGACACAATCCTGTGGGCAAAGGCAGGCGTGACAAGTTTTTAAATGTTTTGCTTCGCTGTGAAGTCTTGAGTTGTTCAGGGATGTGTGATGTCAGAATTACAGAATTCAACCTAGCAATAAGTCATAACTTATGGAGGTCTAATATATGAAGATAACTTATAGGTAGAACCAGCTCTTACCGTGACTAACAGTTGTCCTAATCTTCTCCTCCTCTTCTTCATCTTTAATGTTGACATTCAGCTCCAGTGTTTGACTGCAGTCTTCCAGCTTCACTGATGCCATCTCTGGATCCTGCAGAGCAAACTGGGCTCCACTGTCACAATCAGGACCCAGTGACTGTAGGTTTCTACTCAGTGTGGAAGGAGGCAGGCTGAGTTTGTCCTCACTGTTGATGTTACTGGCCTCAGACTTAATCTGAGTCGGTCTGTAGTAATAAAGACAAACGGACACAAAAGTTATTTTCTTGACAGTTCTGGCACTTTATTCTGTAAAAATATTTTCTATTTTTTCTTGTTCAATTATCTAATTTCAGTAGATCAGGTAGCTAATCCTTGACAAAACATTCATTCACGTTAGACACAAAGTACACATTTTAAATATCACAACATAAGTGCACTTAATCTATAGTAGATTTCCTGAATTCACATAAATGCATAAATGACTCATAAACCATTCAGTACAAGATCGCAGTATGTTTCAGGCAGCACTATGTACTATTTTCCTGAATAACCTTGTCTTCACTGTATTATTTCACTCACAAAAAGCAATTGTATTTCCCATTCACACCATATTCAGAATTATCAGGGGTCGTACAGTGGCAAGTAAAATTCAAGGACTTTCAAGCACTAATATTTATTTACTTGAAGCCCCGTGTGAAAACCTTGAATTATAGATAAATATAGAAACAACTGAATGTGTCTGAATATTAGTACACATGTAAAGAACTGATAATCATTATATTCAGCTTCAAAACTGTAGAGCAACTGAAATGTTCTCTCTCTGATCAGGCACTACCTGCACTGAAGTCCGTTGATGCAGACCTCCTATGGTATCATGGAGGTCCACAAACAAACCTTTAAGGTCCATGTCTGTCTAATTCAGTACTAAGAAAATAAACCAAGAAATCCCTATTAACTTCTACCACACCCTCCCCTTACCCAAAACCCTCCCACACCCCCCAATAAACTATATCAATAGATCCCTTTCTGTGTTTGCAAACATTGGGGTCTTTATCATGCTGAGACAATCCACCCCCAGAGTACCCAGCTTATCAAAAACCATACCGACAGTAACATCTGTTACCCCCAACAACTCTGCTGCAGTTTACAAGAAAACTTTCAACCTGGTATTTCTGCTTTACACAATCCAAGTTGTTGATAAGCTTACATATGAATGCTATGAAGTAAATTGTATTCACTATTACAGAATCCTTTGCCACAGCACATTTATGGGCACAAGATTTCTGAATAGGCCTCTAAACCATGTCAGGACTAGTAGAAAGACCAGTTCTGACAGTAGGTCCTCTTACTACAGGACCAACCATGGAAGCTCCATCAGTCTGACAGTAGGTCCTCTTATTACGGGACCAGCCATGGAAGATCCATCAGTCTGACAGTAGGTCCTCTTACTACGGGACCAGCCATGGAAGCTCCATCAGTCTGACAGTAGGTCCTCTTACTACAGGACCAACCATGGAAGCTCCATCTGTCAACAGCTACATGTCCCATTCTTTGGCATTTAAAAACACTGTGATGATTCACCGTTGCTGATCCAGTTTCAACTGTTCTGCCTGCTGTCATGGAACCCTGACCTGTTCACCAGACGTGCTACCTGTCCCAGACCTGCTGTTTCCAACTCTCTAGAGACAGCAGGAGCAGAAGAGAAACTCTCAATGATCGGCAATGAAAAGCCAACTGACATTTACTCCTGAGGTGCTGACCTGTTGCATCCTCGACAACCACCATTATAATTTGACCATCTATGAACATCTCCACCCAGCACAGCCAGAAGAGGACTGGCCACCCCTCATAGCCTGGTTCCTCTCTAGGTTTCTTCCTAGGTTCTGGCCTTTCTAGGGAGTTTTTCCTAGCCACTGTGCTTCTACACCTGCATTGCTTGCTGTTTGGGGTTTTCGGCTACGTTTCTGGACAGCACTTTGTGACATCAGCTTATGTAAGAAGGGCTTTATAAATACATTTGATTAGTTGATTGATCAGGCTGGGTCAAAATCACTTATTTAACCCTCTTTCCTACTGATCAACCTTTAGGCTTCAACCACTCTGTCTTCCTTCACATGGTCTTTAACAATATCATCCATGGACATAGATATTTGGACCTCAGAGAGTATTACTCCCTTCAATGTAGCATCAGCTCCTGGGTCATGGCTTCTGAGCTTTGTCCCATTACGATTTTCCAATTGAAGAATCTTCCCTTGCTGAACCTGACTAGCACAAGATATTAACAATCTACCACTTTCAATGTTTTACTAAACCTTTATTTAACCAGGTAGGCTAGTTCAGAACACCTTCTCATTTACACGGCTGCATCCCAGTTTAACTTCACCTCTTTTTATGGCCTTGGTTAATCAGGGTGTAAATAAGGCCCTGTGGTCTCCTCAAACACCATCCCAACTTTCCACTCTAACACATTATTACTCACAGACACTTGGTCCTCCATGCAATGAGTTTGACACGTGCTCCTATTCATTGCATTAATCGACGCCATTCCATGCAGTTGGCCTCTCTCTCCAAATGGTGAAGGTTAACTTCAGTTAGCTTCCCTCTATTTTGACACTATCACACAGCCTCATGTCGCCATTTCACCACGAATAAACTCATAGAAAGACCACCGAAATCGTTCCCGCCATTTGACTTGCCTCGTCCGAACCATCCTGATCTCGCGAGTTTTCATTAACGAAACAGATTATGTAAACTCGCGAGAACAGGGTGGTTCGGACGAGGCTTATTTACCAGCTCTCAAACATTTTACACAAAACCAATAACATGTAAAAACGAACTTAAATAAATGGAATCTTTATGAAATGACTTTGACTAAATTATGTACATACACTCAGATAAACCCAAAGTCTAGTTATGTGACTTGTAAAAAAAATGTTTTAACACGTTCTTCACTCACTCGGTTTCACCCCAAAATAACACATAGTTAAAACCTTTACCAAACGTGATAATACATTGACGGATTTGTTACCTAGCGTGTTATATATTCTCTCGACATTAGAAAGTTTAAACATGCTATTACATACCTACAATGATACATTTGAAACGGACACAACCACTATCGACACAACAGCACAGTTCTGTCGTTTCGGCCCGGAACTTCCTGTTCCCCACTACGACAGTGCCGACAGCGTCATCTTCTTCTCTGATATACTGACATTTACAGGAATATAACCTGTCTGCCGCCACCTACTGTAAGGTTAGTAAACTGTAGAAGAAAATAAATTTCCTTTCCTAAATAGATAAATAACAACATCCCACTCGTTCAGTCACAGTCCTATTCAAATCACACCCCTACACAGTCTCATGGGCCTCGTAGGGAGGAACATCTTCAAACAGTATTCCCTGCAATCAGTGATGTAAAGTACACAAGTACAAATATTTTAAGTATTTTTGGGTGTCAGGGAAAATCGCTTGAGCGATTGTCAGTTCGTATCGCTCTCGGAGCGTTCAGAGCCACACTGGACGCTCTGGCGGAGGAGGAGGGTTGATTCAAGCGTTCTGACCTCACAACGGCAGTCAAGCATCCAAGATAACTGGTTAACATTGACTAGCTTGCTAGCTGCTTTCAGTACAAATGAGAGAACTCTGACCCTTTTACTCGCCTTAGTAGAGCTGGTTAGGCTGTGCTCATGTTATCCAGAGCATTGGTGACATTAACTGTGCTACAGGCAACAATTTAATTACGTTTTTTTGCCGACGTTTACTGACACCGACATCAATTATTCTTCCCTCTGGCACTCAGACGAGAGTGCTCTGAAATTGGAGTATATAGCCAGAGCGAATTTAGGAACGCAGGCTATGTCTGAGTGTTGGAGTGTACCCCTGACTATCCGTACATTTAAACTACAAGAAAAGCGTGCTGTCTATTTCGCTTAATATAATGAATTTGAAATTATTTATACTTTTACCTTTGAGACTTAGGTATATTTTAGCAATTACATATACTTTTGATACTTATGTATATGTTAAACTTTTACTCAAGTAGAATTATACTGGGTGGCTTTCACCTTTTCCTTGACTCAAGTATTTTTACTTTAACTCATATGACATTTGGGTACTTTTTACACCACTGCCTGCAATGCTTTCAATATGAATTCCTGAACTCCCAAAAAACTTTCAGCCGCACGAACAATTAATATTTACTATCGGTATCCTTCAACTGGTGAACGACATTATGAATCTCAACAGGCTGCGGGGCATCCCCTGCCATAGCGTCCTCAGCACCAATCGCTCTTTAAACTATTTCCCGCACCTCCCAGTAGGAGAACTACTGTACAGTTTCTTGATGTGGATGTTCCCTGAAAAATAAAAATTGATACATGACATTGGTCAGTTTCGGTGTTATGAAACTGATGTAGACTATTTGTTAAAAAGAATATATATAAATATTTATTTATTTAACTAGGCACAAAGCATATATAACAGGTTAGGATAATTAAAGTGGCAGGTTAGGACAATTAAAGTGGAGGTTAGGAAACTGAGGATAATGTTAGGAAAAGGGTGAGGTTTAGGGATTTGTTTACCATGCAGGTTTGGATAACTAACGTGGCAGGTTATGATAATTAACGCTGGTTAGGAGACTGAGATTAAGGTTAGGAAAAGAGTTAAGGTTAGGCATAGCTACAATTCAACAGTTCTCAACAACTGTTGTCCCCAACGCAAAAGAAACGGCCACGGACCAATGGTGAGCATCAATTGGTGTAAACTTGATATCATGAAACACCCGATATCAGAGAACGCCCCTAATTGCGGTCTGCAATTACACCCTTCTCGGAACAAGGGGCCAGGCTTCCAGTCTTTTAGCATGCTTTCCACTGTGCTGAGAGGGCATTTTCCGTACTGCAGTTCAGCTGAAGCACGGCCCAATTCCCATTGACGGCCCCATAGCAAAGTCACTTAAAAATATATTTTTAATAATATTTACCATCAAGTTTGTAAATAAAACATCCATTGAATTTTTCAAGTAATTGCCTTTGAGTGTGATTTTTTCCCATCACTCACAGCCAAAGTTAACCATTTCAGATTCATGCTGGGAGGTGGGTGAGATTATGCCACATGCAGATGCTGAAGGGAAAACATACCTCTTGATCTGCGTGTTTATAATGTAGGTCAAGATGCAGCCTCGTCTCATAGACTAGATGTGACGTAGTAAATATAAATTCGAGACTCTCAAAATAGTGTGATATGGTACGTTATGGTTACATAAGACAGATGGTTACTTAATAAATGGAATTTGGTGGCGCTGTACTGTAACAGCGATCTGAGCCAGTTGAAAGTATTGTCGCCAGGGATATATTGTTGGTGACTGTGTGCTCCTTCATTAGTTTTGTGTTTTTTATTCATTTATTTCTGGTACCCTCCTACCTGAGAGGCATTATGCCTTTGTGGCGTTGCACTGTTAAAATCCCCGTGTGGAGATGAAACACCTGTGTGTTGCAAAGCCACATGCGCTGTCCTCTCTGCTCTACCTAGGTGTTTTAATGTGGGTAATACAGAGATAATACTAATACCGAGAGAACCACTGCCCTACCTAGGTGTTTTAATGTGGGTAATACAGAGATAATACTAATACCGAGAGAACCACTGCCCTACCTAGGTGTTTTAATGTGGGTAATACTAATATAAAGATAATACTAATAGAGATAACCACTGCTCTACCTAGGTGTTTTAATGTTGGTAATACTAATATAGAAATAATACTGATAGAGATAACCACTGCTCTACCTAGGTGTTTTAATGTTGGTAATACTAATATAGAAATAATACTGATAGAGATAACCACTGCTCTACCTAGGTGTTTTAATGTTGGTAATACTAATATAGAGATAATACTAATAGAGATAACCACTGCTCTCCCTAGGTGTTTTAATGTTGGTAATACTAATATAG
The DNA here is from genome assembly GCF_034236695.1 of Oncorhynchus nerka. NCBI lineage: Eukaryota > Metazoa > Chordata > Actinopteri > Salmoniformes > Salmonidae > Oncorhynchus > Oncorhynchus nerka. The sequence continues at coordinate 40,507 of NW_027038959.1, forward strand.
AGATAATACTAATAGAGATAACCACTGCTCTACCTGTCACGGTTCATGAATCCACTGCCTCCTTTTCCTTTTCTCTCTCTCTCTCTCTCTCTCTCTCTCTCTCTCTCTCTCTCTCTCCCCCCGTGTTTGTGTGGGCATGGTTCCCAATCTCGGCCTGATTGTCTGCGCCAGCTGGAATCACTTATCTTCCCTTTATATGTTCTGTAACCAGTGTTTCTTGTTGTCAGATCGTTGTTACTTCCCTGAGGTTGTGTCGTGTGTCCGTGCTCATCTCTCGCCGCCCTTGTGTGGATTATCTGCTGTGCTCCTTCCTACCCATCCGGACACTCTCCCCTGGGTTTCTCAGCACGCTCACATAGGAGGATGCGCCCTAGTCCCTGGGTCGGATTCCATCTGAGTACAGTCTGTCTGTCCTGTTGCTGCTGTAACCTGTATTCATTAAACCATCGTTGCTTGCATCTTGCATCCGCCTCTGTATTGTTACAGAACGATCTGACCAGACCATGGATGCAGCGAGTTCAACGAGTCTGACCGAATTCATTTCCGTAGTATCACGAGAATGGATCAACAAGAGGAGAACATCTCCAGCACAGGTCGGGCAGTACAAGCCATTGCGACGCAGGTATCCCAGCTGACCCAACAATTACAACATCTGAGGGGTCTCGCTGCGCCACCTACACCGGCAGTTCAACCCGCCCCGCCAGAGCCGGATTCCCAGCTAGAGTCACGGCTACCGACACCAGAGGGTTATTCAGGTGATCCTGACTATTGCAGAGCTTTTCTTACGAGATGTTCCATGCATTTCTCGTTGCAGCCACGGACCTTCAACCGTGAACAGTCTAAGGTAGCATTCGTACTCACACTGCTATCAGGCAAAGCGGCTCTTTGGGGAACGGCGGTGTGGGCGAACCAGGACCCATGCTGCACCTCTTTCCAGACACTCTCCGAGGAGATGAGAAGGGTCTTCGATCGGGCCGTGGCGGGTAGGGAGGCGGCCAGACTACTCGCTGACCTTCGCCAAGGAGACCGTTCAGTATCGGAATACTCCATCCAATTCCGCACTCTGGCCGCAGAGTGTCAGTGGAATGAGGAGGCGCAGTGGGACATGTTCCTGCATGGGCTGGAGGACCGGATCCAGAAGGAGATTTATGTTCTGGACCTTCCCAGGAGTTTAAATGGACTAGTGGAACTAGCCTTGAGGGTCGACGCTCGTCTGAGTCGTGTTGGCCGCCGAGCATGCCCTAACAGACCGTATAACGACACGGAGGGCTGGCATGCCAGCGGCGGTAACACGGCCAGTTCAGCCTCCGCTCACGAACCCATGCAGCTGGGGAGAGCTCGCCTCTCCCGGGAAGAGAGGGAGAGGCGGAGATCCCAAGGACTCTGTCTCTACTGTGGTAGAGCGGGCCACTTTATCCACTCCTGCCTGGTAAAAGATTAGGCCCGGTAGTAAGAATGAGGCTACTATCGGGTGGTGTCACCACAGAGAAGACCTCATCATCTACTCTCCTCCCGGTAAGACTAAGATGGGCCAACCACACGCACGACACCCAAGCCTTACTGGACTCAGGAGCAGAGGGTAATTTCATGGACTTCAAGCTCGCTCACAAACTCCAGATTCCTATCACCTCACTCACGCACAAGATATCCGTCAACGCTCTCAATGGTCAAGAACCTCCCAACATTTCTCACACCACTGAACCTATCACACTCATCACTTCTGGCAATCACACTGAGACACTATCATTTCTACTCATGGACTCACCCCTTGCACCATTAGTTCTCGGCCACCCTTGGCTCACCCAACACAACCCCAGAGTTGACTGGGGTCATAACTCTATATCCATGTGGAGTAACAAATGTCTTGAGTCCTGTTTAGTGTCTGCTTGTTCGTCTGTGTCTGATTCTGTGTTTCTAGAGGAGGCAGTGGATTTGTCTAACGTGCCCGTTGAATACCTCGACCTGAAGGAGGTGTTCAGTAAGTCCAGTGCTGCTTCTCTTCCTCCGCATCGTCCCTATGACTGTGCAATAGAATTATTGCCAGGTGAGTCTCCGCCTAAAGGCAAGTTATATTCACTCTCTGTTCCTGAGAGGGAGGCTATGGAGAGATACATCTCTGGTTCTCTGGCATCTGGATTCATTCGTCCTTCCTCTTCTCCAGCGGGGCGGGGTTCTTCTTTGTGGAGAAGAAGGACGGATCTCTGCGTCCTTGCATTGATTACCGTGGGTTGAATAACATCACAGTGAAGAATACCTATCCCTTACCGTTGATGTCCTCAGCCTTTGAAAGGTTACAGGGAGCATCCGTGTTCACTAAGTTGGATTTACGTAATGCATATCATTTGGTTCGCATAAGGGGGGACGAATGGAAGACCGCGTTTAACACCCCCAGAGGGCACTTCGAATATTTGGTCATGCCTTTTGGGCTATCC
>NW_027038960.1:0-42996 GCF_034236695.1 Oncorhynchus nerka
GAAGCTGACATGATGAGATGACAGTAGAGAACAGAACCTGACATGATGAGATGACAGTAGAGGAGAGAACCTGACATGATGAGATGACAGTAGAGGAGAGAACCTGACATGATGAGATGACAGTAGAGGAGAGAACCTGACATATTGAGATGACAGTAGAGGAGAGGCCAGAACCTGACATGATGAGCTGACAGTAGAGGAGAGGCCAGAACCTGACATGATGAGATGACAGTAGAGGAGAGGCCAGAACCTGACATGATGAGATGACAGTAGAGGAGAGAACCTGACATGATCAGATGACAGTAGTGGAGAGGCCAGAACCTGACATGATGAGATGACAGTAGAGGAGAGAACAGAACCTGACATGATGAGATGACAGTAGAGGAGAGGCCAGAACCTGACATGATGAGATGACATTAGAGGAGAGAACCTGACATGATGAGATGACAGTAGAGGACAGAACCTGACACAATGAGAGGAGAGAACCTGACATGATGAGATGACAGTAGAGGCCAGAACCTGACACAATGAGATGACAGTAGAGAGAGAACAGAACCTGACATGATGAGATGACAGTAGAGGAGAGGCCAGAACCTGACATGATGAGATGACAGTAGAGGAGAGGCCAGAACCTGACATGATGAGATGACAGTAGAGGAGAGAACCTGCATGATGAGATGACAGTAGAGGAGAGGCCAGAACCTGACATGATGAGATGACAGTAGAGGAGAGAACCTGACATGATGAGATGACAGTAGAGGAGAGAACCTGACATGATGAGATGACAGTAGAGGAGAGAACCTGACATGATGAGATGACAGAGAGAGAGAACCTGACATGATGAGATGACAGTAGAGGAGAGGCCAGAACCTGACAGGATGAGATGACAGTAGAGGAGAGGCCAGAACCTGACATGATGAGATGACAGTAGAGGAGAGGCCAGAACCTGACATGATGAGATGACAGTAGAGGAGAGGCCAGAACCTGACATGATGAGATGACAGTAGAGGAGAGAACCTGACATGATGAGATGACAGTAGAGGAGAGGCCAGAACCTGACATGATGAGATGACAGTAGAGGAGAGAACCTGACATGATGAGATGACAGTAGAGAGAGAACAGAACCTGACATGATGAGATGACAGTAGAGGAGGCCAGAACCTGACATGATGAGATGACAGTAGAGGAGAGGCCAGAACCTGACATGATGAGATGACAGTAGAGGAGAGAACCTGACATGATGAGATGACAGTAGAGGAGAGGCCAGAACCTGACATGATGAGATGACAGTAGAGGAGAGAACCTGACATGATGAGATGACAGTAGAGGAGAGAACCTGACACAATGAGATGACAGTAGAGGAGAGGCCAGAACCTGACATGATGAGATGACAGTAGAGGAGAGAACAGAACCTGACATGATGAGATGACAGTAGAGGAGAGGCCAGAACCTGACATGATGAGATGACAGTAGAGGAGAGGCCAGAACCTGACATGATGAGATGACAGTAGAGGAGAGAACCTGACATGATGAGATGACAGTAGAGAGGCCAGAACCTGACATGATGAGATGACAGTAGAGGAGAGAACCTGACATGATGAGATGACAGTAGAGAGAGAGAACCTGACATGATGAGATGACAGTAGAGTGAGAGGCCAGAACCTGACATGATGAGATGACAGTAGAGGAGAGGCCAGAACCTGACACAATGAGATGACAGTAGAGGAGAGGCCGGAACCTGACATGATGAGATGACAGTAGAGGAGAGGCCAGAACCTGACATGATGAGATGACAGTAGAGAGAGAGAACCTGACATGATGAGATGACAGTAGAGGAGAGGCCAGAACCTGACATGATGAGATGACAGTAGAGGAGAGAACCTGACATGATGAGATGACAGTAGAGGAGAGAACAGAACCTGACATGATGAGATGACAGTAGAGGAGAGAACCTGACATGATGAGATGACAGTAGAGGAGAGAACCTGACACAATGAGATGACAGTAGAGGAGAGGCCAGAACCTGACATGATGAGATGACAGTAGAGGAGAGAACAGAACCTGACATGATGAGATGACAGTAGAGGAGAGGCCAGAACCTGACATGATGAGATGACAGTAGAGGAGAGGCCAGAACCTGACATGATGAGATGACAGTAGGAGTGAGAGAACCTGACATGATGAGATGACAGTAGAGGAGAGAACCTGACATGATGAGATGACAGTAGAGGAGAGAACCTGACATGATGAGATGACAGTAGAGGAGAGGCCAGAACCTGACTTGATGAGATGACAGTAGAGGAGAGGCCAGAACCTGACATGATGAGATGACAGTAGAGGAGAGGCCAGAACCTGACATGATGAGATGACATTAGAGAGAGCCAGAACCTGACATGATGAGATGACAGTAGAGGAGAGGCCAGAACCTGACATGATGAGATGACAGTAGAGGAGGCCAGAACCTGACATGATGAGATGACAGTAGAGGAGAGAACCTGACATGATGAGATGACAGTAGAGGAGAGAACCTGACATGATGAGATGACAGTAGAGAGAGAGAACCTGACACAAATGAGATGACAGTAGAGGAGAGGCCAGAACCTGACATGATGAGATGACAGTAGAGGAGAGGCCAGAACCTGACATGATGAGATGACAGTAGAGGAGAGAACCTGACATGATGAGATGACAGTAGAGGAGAGGCCAGAACCTGACATGATGAGATGACAGTAGAGGAGAGAACCTGACATGATGAGATGACAGTAGAGGAGAGAACCTGACATGATGAGATGACAGTAGAGGAGAGAACCTGACATGATGAGATGACAGTAGAGGAGAGAACCTGACATGATGAGATGACAGTAGAGGAGAGAACCTGACATGATGAGAGATGACAGAGGAGAGAACCTGACATGATGAGATGACAGTAGAGGAGAGGCCAGAACCTGACATGATGAGATGACAGTAGAGGAGAGCCAGAACCTGACATGATGAGATGACAGTAGAGGAGAGGCCAGAACCTGACATGATGAGATGACAGTAGAGGAGAGGAGAACCTGGACATGATGAGATGACAGTAGAGGAGAGGCCAGAACCTGACATGATGAGATGACAGTAGAGGAGAGAACCTGACATGATGAGATGACAGTAGAGAGAGGAGAACCTGACATGATGAGATGACAGTAGAGGAGAGGCCAGAACCTGACATGATGAGATGACAGTAGAGAGAGAACCTGACATGATGAGATGACAGTAGAGGAGAGGCCAGAACCTGACATGATGAGATGACAGTAGAGGAGAGGCCAGAACCTGACATGATGAGATGACAGTAGAGAGAGGCCAGAACCTGACATGATGAGATGACAGTAGAGGAGAGAGAACCTGACATGATGAGATGACAGTAGAGGAGAGGCCAGAACCTGACATGATGAGATGACAGTAGAGGAGAGAACCTGACATGATGAGATGACAGTAGAGGAGAGAACCTGACATGATGAGATGACAGTAGAGGAGAGAACCTGACATGATGAGATGACAGTAGAGGAGAGGCCAGAACCTGACATGATGAGATGACAGTAGAGAGAGGAGAACCTGACATGATGAGATGACAGTAGAGGAGAGGCCAGAACCTGACATGATGAGATGACAGTAGAGGAGAGAACCTGACATGATGAGATGACAGTAGAGGAGCCAGAACCTGACATGATGAGATGACAGTAGAGGAGAGAACCTGACATGATGAGATGACAGTAGAGGAGAGGCCAGAACCTGACATGATGAGATGACAGTAGAGAGAGGCCAGAACCTGACATGATGAGATGACAGTAGAGGAGAGAGAACCTGACATGATGAGATGACAGTAGAGGAGAGGCCAGAACCTGACATGATGAGATGACAGTAGAGGAGAACAGAACCTGACATGATGAGATGACAGTAGAGGAGAGGCCAGAACCTGACATGATGAGATGACAGTAGAGGAGAGGCCAGAACCTGACATGATGAGATGACAGTAGAGGAGAGGCCAGAACCTGACATGATGAGATGACAGTAGAGGAGAGAACCTGACATGATGAGATGACAGTAGAGGAGAGGCCAGAACCTGACATGATGAGATGACAGTAGAGGAGAGAACCTGACATGATGAGATGACAGTAGAGGAGAGGCCAGAACCTGACATGATGAGATGACAGTAGAGGAGAGGCCAGAACCTGACATGATGAGATGACAGTAGAGGAGAGGCCAGAACCTGACATGATGAGATGACAGTAGAGGAGAGGCCAGAACCTGACATGATGAGATGACAGTAGAGGAGGCCAGAACCTGACATGATGAGATGACAGTAGAGGAGAGGCCAGAACCTGACATGATGAGATGACAGTAGAGGAGAGGCCAGAACCTGACATGATGAGATGACAGTAGAGGAGAGGCCAGAACCTGACATGATGAGATGACAGTAGAGGAGAACAGAACCTGACATGATGAGATGACAGTAGAGGAGAGAACCTGACATGATGAGATGACAGTAGAGGAGAGATGACATGATGAGATGACAGTAGAGGAGAGGCCAGAACCTGACATGATGAGATGACAGTAGAGGAGAGGCCAGAACCTGACATGATGAGATGACAGTAGAGGAGAGGCCAGAACCTGACATGATGAGATGACATTAGAGGAGAGGCCAGAACCTGACATGATGAGATGACAGTAGAGGAGAACAGAACCTGACATGATGAGATGACAGTAGAGGAGAGAACCTGACATGATGAGATGTCAGTAGAGGAGAGGCCAGAACCTGACATGATGAGATGACAGTCGAGGATAGGCCAGATACCTGACATGATGAGATGACAGTAGAGGAGAAGTCAGAACCTGACATGATGAGATGACAGTAGAGGAGAGCCAGAACCTGACATGATGAGATGACAGTAGAGGAGAACAGAACCTGACATGATGAGATGACAGTAGAGGAGAGGCCAGAACCTGACATGATGAGATGACAGTAGAGGAGAGGCCAGAACCTGACATGATGAGATGACAGTAGAGGAGAGGCCAGAACCTGACATGATGAGATGACAGTAGAGGAGAGGCCAGAACCTGACATGATGAGATGACAGTAGAGGAGAGAACCTGACATGATGAGATGACAGTAGAGGCCAGAACCTGACATGATGAGATGACAGTAGAGGAGAGAACCTGACATGATGAGATGACAGTAGAGGAGAGGCCAGAACCTGACATGATGAGATGACAGTAGAGGAGAACCTGACATGATGAGCCAGAACCTGACATGATGAGATGACAGTAGAGGAGAGGCCAGAACCTGACATGATGAGATGACAGTAGAGAGAGGCCAGAACCTGACATGATGAGATGACAGTAGAGGAGAGAGAACCTGACATGATGAGATGACAGTAGAGGAGAGGCCAGAACCTGACATGATGAGATGACAGTAGAGGAGAACAGAACCTGACATGATGAGATGACAGTAGAGGAGAGAACCTGACATGATGAGATGACAGTAGAGGAGAGGCCAGAACCTGACATGATGAGATGACAGTAGAGAGAGCCAGAACCTGACATGATGAGATGACAGTAGAGGAGAGCCAGAACCTGACATGATGAGATGACAGTAGAGGAGAGGCCAGAACCTGACATGATGAGATGACAGTAGAGGAGAGGCCAGAACCTGACATGATGAGATGACAGTAGAGGAGAGGCCTGACATGATGAGATGACAGTAGAGGAGAGGCCAGAACCTGACATGATGAGATGACAGTAGAGGAGAGAACCTGACATGATGAGATGACAGTGACATGATGAGATGACAGTAGAGGAGAGGCCAGAACCTGACATGATGAGATGACAGTAGAGGACAGAACCTGACATGATGAGATGACAGTAGAGGAGAGGCCAGAACCTGACATGATGAGATGACAGTAGAGAGAGAGAACCTGACATGATGAGATGACAGTAGGAGAGGAGAACCTGACATGATGAGATGACAGTAGAGGAGAGAACCTGACATGATGAGATGACAGTAGAGGAGAGGCCAGAACCTGACATGATGAGATGACAGTAGAGGAGAGGCCAGAACCTGACATGATGAGATGACAGTAGAGGAGAGGCCAGAACCTGACATGATGAGATGACATTAGAGGAGAGAACCTGACATGATGAGATGACAGTAGAGGCCAGAACCTGACATGATGAGATGACAGTAGAGGAGAGGCCAGAACCTGACATGATGAGATGACAGTAGAGGAGAGGCCAGAACCTGACATGATGAGATGACAGTAGAGGAGAGAACCTGACATGATGAGATGACAGTAGAGAGAGAGAACCTGACATGATGAGATGACAGTAGAGGAGAGGCCAGAACCTGACATGATGAGATGACAGTAGAGAGAGAGAACCTGACATGATGAGATGACAGTAGAGGAGAGGCCAGAACCTGACATGATGAGATGATAGTAGAGGAGAGGCCAGAACCTGCCATGATGAGATGACAGTAGAGGAGAGGCCAGAACCTGACATGATGAGATGACAGTAGAGGAGAGAACCTGACATGATGAGATGACAGTAGAGGAGAGAACCTGACATGATGAGATGACAGTAGAGGAGAGAACCTGACATGATGAGATGACAGTAGAGGAGAGGCCAGAACCTGACATGATGAGATGACAGTAGAGAGAGAGAACCTGACATGATGAGATGACAGTAGAGGAGAGGCCAGAACCTGACATGATGAGATGACAGTAGAGAGAGGCCAGAACCTGACATGATGAGATGACAGTAGAGAGAGGCCAGAACCTGACATGATGAGATGACAGTAGAGGAGAGGCCAGAACCTGACATGATGAGATGACAGTAGAGGAGAGCCAGAACCTGACATGATGAGATGACAGTAGAGGAGAGGCCAGAACCTGACATGATGAGATGACAGTAGAGGAGAGAACCTGACATGATGAGATGACAGTAGAGGAGAGGCCAGAACCTGACATGATGAGATGACAGTAGAGGAGAGAACCTGACATGATGAGATGACAGTAGAGGAGAGGCCAGAACCTGACATGATGAGATGACAGTAGAGGAGAGGCCAGAAGACATGATGAGATGACAGTAGAGGAGGAGAACCTGACATGATGAGATGACAGTAGAGGAGAGGCCAGAACCTGACATGATGAGATGACAGTAGAGGAGAGAACCTGACATGATGAGATGACAGTAGAGGAGAGGCCAGAACCTGACATGATGAGATGACAGTAGAGGAGAGAGAACCTGACATGATGAGATGACAGTAGAGGAGAGAACCTGACATGATGAGATGACAGTAGAGGAGAGGCCAGAACCTGACATGATGAGATGACAGTAGAGAGAGCCAGAACCTGACATGATGAGATGACAGTAGAGGAGAGCCAGAACCTGACATGATGAGATGACAGTAGAGGAGAGGCCAGAACCTGACATGATGAGATGATAGTAGAGGAGAGGCCAGAACCTGCCATGATGAGATGACAGTAGAGGAGAGGCCAGAACCTGACATGATGAGATGACAGTAGAGGAGAGAACCTGACATGATGAGATGACAGTAGAGGAGAGGCCAGAACCTGACATTATGAGATGACAGTAGAGGAGAGAACCTGACATGATGAGATGACAGTAGAGGAGAGCCAGAACCTGACATGATGAGATGACAGTAGAGGAGAGAACCTGACATGATGAGATGACAGTAGAGGAGAGAACCTGACATGATGAGATGACAGTAGAGGAGAGAACCTGACATGATGAGATGACAGTAGAGGAGAGAACCTGACATGATGAGATGACAGTAGAGGAGAGAACCTGACATGATGAGATGACAGTAGAGGAGAGGCCAGAACCTGACATGATGAGATGACAGTAGAGGAGAGAACCTGACATGATGAGATGACAGTAGAGGAGAGGCCAGAACCTGACATGATGAGATGACAGTAGAGGAGAGGCCAGAACCTGACATGATGAGATGACAGTAGAGGAGAGGCCAGAACCTGACATGATGAGATGACAGTAGAGGAGAGGCCAGAACCTGACATGATGAGATGACAGTAGAGGAGAGGCCAGAACCTGACATGATGAGATGACAGTAGAGGAGAACAGAACCTGACATGATGAGATGACAGTAGAGGAGAGAACCTGACATGATGAGATGACAGTAGAGGAGAGGCCAGAACCTGACATGATGAGATGACAGTAGAGGAGAGGCCAGAACCTGACATGATGAGATGACAGTAGAGGAGAGAACCTGACATGATGAGATGACAGTAGAGGAGAGGCCAGAACCTGACATGATGAGATGACAGTAGAGGAGAGAACCTGACATGATGAGATGACAGTAGAGGAGAGAACCTGACATGATGAGATGTCAGTAGAGGAGAGGCCAGAACCTGACATGATGAGATGACAGTCGAGGAGAGGCCAGATGCATGACATGATGAGATGACAGTAGAGGAGAAGTCAGAACCTGACATGATGAGATGACAGTAGAGGAGAGAACCTGACATGATGAGATGACAGTAGAGGAGAAGTCAGAACCTGACATGATGAGATGACAGTAGAGGAGAACAGAACCTGACATGATGAGATGACAGTAGAGGAGAGAACCTGACATGATGAGATGACAGTAGAGGAGAGAACCTGACATGATGAGATGACAGTAGAGGAGAGAACCTGACATGATGAAATGACAGTAGAGGAGAAGTCAGAGGTCGTTAGAGGAGATTTCAGAATCTGACATGATGAGGAGACAATCGAGGAGAGGTCAGAGGTCAGTAGATGATGTTTGTTCTATTGTATGTCTACATTTCTCTGTTCTGATGAAGAGATCCTGTTAGGACATTCCCCATCACGCTCACACACTCCATCACATAAAACGCTTTTTTAAACTAATCTTCCACCTGGACAGAAAGGAATAAAGGGAGTGACATGATGAGTGACAGTAGAGTGAGAGTGAGTGAGATGAAATGATGAGATGAGTGAGAGAATCATGATGAAAGTGAGTGAGGAGAAGTCTAGTGAGGTGAGTGAGGAGTGGTCTCCCTGGCAGAATAATATAACATATATTTACAGATGTAACAGTAATCAGTCATGTATTCAAGGGAGAGAGAAGGACCTTCAGCTCTGTACAAATAAGACAGGATCAACTTATCATCATCATCAATACCTAACCACATCAACATCATTTGGCAACCATGGCCCGTATTTTACCAGTTATCAGAGTAGGAGTTCTGATCTAGGATCAGGTCCAGTATTCATAAAGATTATCAGAGTAGGAGTTCTGATCTAGGATCAGTATTCATAAAGATGATCAGAGTAGGAGTTCTGATCTAGGATCAGGTCCAGTATTCATAAAGATTATCAGAGTAGGAGTTCTGATCTAGGATCAGGTCCAGTATTCATAAAGATTATCAGAGTAGGAGTTCTGATCTAGGATCAGGTCCAGTATTCATAAAGATTATCAGAGTAGGAGTTCTGATCTAGGATCAGGTCCAGTGTTCATAAAGATTATCAGAGTAGGAGTTCTGATCTAGGATCAGGTCCAGTATTCATAAAGATGATCAGAGTAGGAGTTCTGATCTAGGATCAGGTCCAGTATTCATAAAGATGATCAGAGTAGGAGTTCTGATCTAGGATCAGGTCCAGTATTCATAAAGATGATCAGAGTAGGAGTTCTGATCTAGGATCAGTATTCATAAAGATGATCAGAGTAGGAGTTCTGATCTAGGATCAGGTCCAGTATTCATAAAGATTATCAGAGTAGGAGTTCTGATCTAGGATCAGGTCCAGTATTCATAAAGATGATCAGAGTAGGAGTTCTGATCTAGGATCAGGTCCAGTATTCATAAAGATGATCAGAGTAGGAGTTCTGATCTAGGATCAGGTCCAGTATTCATAAAGATCAGGTCCTGTATTCATAAAGATGATCAGAGTAGGAGTTCTGATCTAGGATCAGGTCCAGTGTTCATAAAGATTATCAGAGAAGGAGTTCTGATCTAGGATCAGTATTCATAAAGATGATCAGAGTAGGAGTTCTGATCTAGGATCAGGTCCAGTATTCATAAAGATTATCAGAGTAGGAGTTCTGATCTAGGATCAGTATTCATAAAGATGATCAGAGTAGGAGTTCTGATCTAGGATCAGGTCCAGTATTCATAAAGATTATCAGAGTAGGAGTTCTGATCTAGGATCAGGTCCAGTATTCATAAAGATTATCAGAGTAGGAGTTCTGATCTAGGATCAGTATTCATAAAGATGATCAGAGTAGGAGTTCTGATCTAGGATCAGGTCCAGTATTCATAAAGATGATCAGAGTAGGAGTTCTGATCTAGGATCAGGTCCAGTATTCATAAAGATGATCAGAGTAGGAGTTCTGATCTAGGATCAGTATTCATAAAGATGATCAGAGTAGAGTTCTGATCTAGGATCAGGTCCAGTATTCATAAAGATGATCAGAGTAGGAGTTCTGATCTAGGATCAGGTCCAGTATTCATAAAGATGATCAGAGTAGGAGTTCTGATCTAGGATCAGGTCCAGTATTCATAAAGATGATCAGAGTAGGAGTTCTGATCTAGGATCAGGTCCAGTATTCATAAAGATTATCAGAGTAGGAGTTCTGATCTATCAGGTCAGTATTCATAAAGATGATCAGAGTAGGAGTTCTGATCTAGGATCAGGTCCAGTATTCATAAAGATGATCAGAGTAGGAGTTCTGATCTAGGATCAGGTCCAGTATTCATAAAGATGATCAGAGTAGGAGTTCTGATCTAGGATCAGGTCCAGTATTCATAAAGATGATCAGAGTAGGAGTTCTGATCTAGGATCAGGTCCAGTATTCATAAAGATGATCAGAGTAGGAGTTCTGATCTAGGATCAGGTCCAGTATTCATAAAGATGATCAGATCAGGTCAGTATTCATAAAGATGGAGTAGGAGTTCTGATCTAGGATCAGGTCCAGTATTCATAAAGATGATCAGAGTAGGAGTTCTGATCTAGGATCAGGTCCAGTATTCATAAAGATGATCAGAGTAGGAGTTCTGATCTAGGATCAGGTCCAGTATTCATAAAGATGATCAGAGTAGGAGTTCTGATCTAGGATCAGGTCCAGTATTCATAAAGATGATCAGAGTAAGCAGATGTTAAAGCGAGGGTAGCGAAATACTTGTGCTTCTAGTTCCGACAATGCAGTAATAACTCGCATTAACATCTGCTAACCATGTGTATGTGACAAATACATTTGATTTGATTTGATTTATGGTCTAGATTTCTACTACAACAGATTATAACAGACATTCTATTCTAGTCTAGATTTCTACTACAACAGATTATAACAGACATTCTATTCTAGTCTAGATTTCTACTACAACAGATTATAACAGACATTATATTCTAGTCTAGACTTCTACGACAACAGATTATAACAGACATTCTATTCTAGTCTAGATTTCTACTACAACAGATTATAACAGACATTCTATTCTAGTCTAGATTTCTACTACAACAGATTATAACAGACATTCTATTCTAGTCTAGATTTCTACTACAACAGATTATAACAGACATTCTATTCTAGTCTAGACAGACAACAGATTATAACAGACTATTCTAGTCTAGACTTCTACGACAACAGATTATAACAGACATTCTATTCTAGTCTAGACTTCTACGACAACAGATTATAACAGACATTCTATTCTAGTCTAGATTTCTACGACAACAGATTATAACAGACATTCTATTCTAGTCTAGACTTTACTACAACAGATTATAACAGACATTCTATTCTAGTCTAGACTTCTAGATGAGTATGTAAACAAAGTGGCATAGTTAAAGTGGCTAGTGATACATGTATTACATAAGGATGCAGTCGATGATATAGGGTACAGTATATACGTATGCATATGAGATTAATAATGTAGGGTAAGTAACATTATATAAGGTAGCATTGTTTAAAGTGGCTAGTGTTATATTTACATAATTTCCCATCAATTCCCATTATTAAAGTGGCTGGAGTTGAGTCAGTGTCAGTGTCAGTGTGTTGGCAGCAGCCACTCAATGTTAGTGGTGGCTGTTTAACAGTCTGATGGCCTTGAGATAGAAGCTGTTTTTCAGTCTCTCGGTCCCAGCTTTGATGCACCTGTACTGACCTCGCCTTCTGGATGATAGCGGGTGAACAGGCAGTGGCTTGGGTGGTTGATGTCCTTGATGATCTTTATGGCCTTCCTGTAACATCGGGTGGTGTAGGTGTCCTGGAGGGCAGGTAGTTTGCCCCGGTGATGCGTTGTGCAGACCTCACTACCTCTGGAGAGCCTTACGGTTGTAGGCGGAGCAGTTGCCGTACCAGGCGGTGGGTGATACAGAATGTCTGTTATAATCTGTTGTCGTAGAAGTCTAGACTAGAATATGTCTATTAACCTCTACAGTATCGGTGTCCCTAAACCGGGACGGTTGTTGCTCACGTGCGCTAATGTAGTAAACATCAGCCAACTTTCCGAGACATAAACATGTCTTATATGGGCAGAAAGCTTGAATTATTGTTAGTCTAACTGCAGTGTCCAATTTACAGTAGCTATTACAGTGAAAAAATGACATGCTATTGTTTGAGGAGAGTTCACAAACTATCTGCATCTTCTCCTGAGTCTTGACACAGAGATAAAGTGTTCGCATAGTTTTGTTTGATAAAATCTATTGTTATATTCAAATGAAGGAACTGGGTTCTACAGTTTGAACTAACGCTGTCTCTGAAGCTGATGTGTTTCGCTGGGTCGTTCTTCTTCTCTCGTTTCGACGCGGTACCGTTAATGATGGTATAACGAGAAACACACGGAGCAGGTTGGACAGATGTGTCGTTCTTCTTCTCTCGTTTCAACGTTAATGATGGAATAACAAGACTAACACCCCGAGCAGGCGGACAGATGGGTCGTTCTTCTTCTCTCGTTTCGACGTTAATGATGGAATAACGAGACTAACACCCCGAGCAGGCGGACAGATGGGTCGTTCCTCTTCTCTCGTTTCAACGTTAAGATGGAATAACGAGACAAACACCCCGAGCAGGCGTACACAGATGTGTCGTTCTTCTTCTCTCGTTTCGACGTTAATGATGGAATAACGAGACTAACACCCCGAGCAGGCGGACAGATGGGTCGTTCTTCTTCTCTCGTTTCAACGTTAATGATGGAATAACGAGAGAAACACACGAGCAGGTTGGACAGATGTGTCGTTCTTCTCTCGTTTCAACGTTAATGATGGAATAACGAGACTAACACCCCGAGCAGGCGGACAGATGGGTCGTTCCTCTTCTCGTTTCAACGTTAATGATGGAATAACGAGACAAACACACCGAGCAGGCGGACAGATGTGTCGTTCTTCTTCTCTTGTTTCGACGTTAATGATGGAATAACGAGACTAACACCCCGAGCAGGCGGACAGATGTGTCGTTCTTCTTCTCTCGTTTCAACGTTAATGATGGAATAACGAGACTAACAACCCGTGCAGGCGGACAGATGGGTCGTTCTTCTTCTCTCGTTTCAACGTTAATGATGGAATAACGAGAGAAACACACCGAGCAGGCGGACAGATGTGTCGTTCTTCTTCTCTCGTTTCAACGTTAATGATGGAATAACGAGACTCACACACCGAGCAGGCGGACAGATGTGTCGTTCCTCTTGTCTGCCTGTTTGACAAACAAGCATAATGAGCTCTGTGACTAACACTGAGACACACACACACACACACACACACACACACACACACACACACTGATACATACACACTGAGACACACACACTGAGACACACACAGTGACACACACACTGAGACACACACACACTGAAACATACACACTGAGACACACACACACTGATACACACATACAGACACACACTGAGACACACACACACGGACACACACTGAGGCACACACATACTGAGACACACACACTGAGACACACAGTGACACACACACTGATGCATACACACACACACGCACACACTGAGACACATACACACTGAGGCACAAACGCACACACAGAGATACAGACACACTCTCACTTGTCTATACACTACATGTCCACAATGTGTAAAAACCACAGCAGTGGAATGACTCATGGTAAAACAAACAAGTAAACAAATAAATAAACAGAGAGCAGAAACAATACTCCAAGCCGCAGCTCCATAATAAATGTCAGACATGGAGAGCTGATGCTACCAGCTACTATAGTAGATACTCCTGTTAAATTATACTAGATACTATAGTAGATACTCCTGTTAAAAATGATACTCCTGTTAAAGCTACATAGTAGATACTCCTGTTAAATGATACTAGCTACTATAGTAGATACTCCTGTTAAATGATACTAGCTACTATAGTAGATACTCCTGTTAAATGATACTAGCTACTATAGTAGATACCCTGTTAAATGATACTAGCTACTATAGTAGATACTCCTGTTAAATGATACTAGCTACTATAGTAGATACTCCTGTTAAATGATACTAGCTACTAGATACTCCTGTTAAATGATACTAGCTACTATAGTAGATACTCCTGTTAAAATGATACTGTTAAATGAAACTAGCTACTATATTAGATACTCCTGTTAAATGATACTAGCTACTATAGTAGATACCCTGTTAGATCTGTTAAATGATACCAAGCTACTATATACTCCTGTTAAATGATCTCCTGTTACTCCTGTTAAAGATACCTAGCTACTATAGTAGATACTCCTGTTAAATACTAGCTACTATATTAAATTCTGCTGTTATATGATACTAGCTACTATAGTAGATACTCCTGTTAAATGATACTAGCTACTATAGTAGATACTCCTGTTAAATGATACTAGCTACTATAGTAGATACTCCTGTTAAATGATACTAGCTACTAGATATTAAAACCAGCTATTATAGTAAATCCCTGTTATATGATACTAGTTATATGATACTAGCTACTATAGTAGATACTCCTGTTAAATGATACCAGCTACTATAGTAGATACTCCTGTTAAATGATACTAGCTACTATAGTAGATACTCCTGTTAAATGATACTATAAGCTAGCTACTATAGTAGATACTCCTGTTAAATGATACTAGCTACTATAGTAGATACTCCTGTTAAATGATACTAGCTACTACTCCTGTTAAAGATACTAGATAGATACTCTGTTAAATGAAACTAGCTACTATATTAGATACTCCTGTTAAATGATACTAGCTACTATAGTAGATACTCCTGTTAAATGATACCAACTACTATATAAAATTCTCCTGTTATATGAAACTAGCTACTATAGTAGATACTCCTGTTATTAAATAGAGATACTCCTGTTAAATGATACTAGCTACTATAGTAGATACTCCTGTTATAAGATACCAGCTACTATAGTAGATACTCCTGTTAAAAATACTATATTAAACTGTTAAATGATACTACTACTATAGTAGATACTCCTGTTAAATGATACCAGCTACTATAGTAGATACTCCTGTTAAATGATACTAGCTACTATATTAGATACTCCTGTTAAATGATACTAGCTACTATAGTATGAAACTAGATAGTAGATGTTAAATGATACTAGCTACTATGGTAGATACTCCTGTTTTAAGATACCAGCTACTATATTAAATTATCCTGTTATATGAAACTAGCTACTATATTAGATATTCCTGTTATATGAAACGAGCTACTATATTAGATACTCATTGTTGGGTTTGTGTGTGTGTGGAATCCTCATGTCTCATTCTTTAAAAAACAGTTTGGTACAAATGTTAGGTATATTTATTAAAACATTTATGAATCCTATTCATTCAAATGGCCAATTTTTTGATGCAGTCAATTACTTACTCAGGAGATTGAATTATACTTCAACAAAATGATAATGCAGGATTGTTTTATCTTCTGTTTGTAACTACAGAAACTCAGAACAATCTGAGATGGTGGGTGTCATGGCTATTGAACAAGTTCAGTCATGGCTGGCTGAACAATCTGAGATGGTGGGTGTCATGGCTGGCTGAACTGGCCTGGAACGAGTTCAGAACAATCTGAGATGGTGGGTGTCATGGCTGGCTGAACTGGCCTGGAACGAGTTCAGAACAATCTGAGATGGTGGGTGTCATGGCTGGCTGAACTGGCCTGGAACGAGTACAGAACAATCTGAAATGGTGGGTGTCATGACTGGCTGAACAGGCCTGGAACGAGTTCAGAACAATCTGAGATGGTGGGTGTCATGACTGGCTGAACTGGCCTGGAACGAGTTCAGAACAACATGTCCGACTCCCACATTCAGTACGACTGGGACATGAGCTGCCAGTAGTGACAGTAGGAGTGCCTTGACAGCTAGTCTGTGTGGAAGCAGAAAGTGATTGTCTCCATGGCACCCCCTACACACCAAACCCACCACAGACATATTGTCTGTCCTGACACGATGTGACAGTTTCAAGGAAGGGCAGAAAGTGTATCAACGCATGAAACATTGTCAGTAGTTCGAGGTAATTTACATGAACTTGGCGGAGCTGCTCTTCCCTCGTGAACACCACCCCCACCGTGTGAGTGGTGTTGTCACCACCTTCCTTAGCTGACACTACCCCTTAGGGAGTTCCTGAAACGAAGGTTGAGCGTTAGGGTGAACAAAGCGCCCAGTTGTCTGTGTAAGAAACTCTCAGGGGTTGTAGAACCACCTTCCCTCACTTGTTGAACAAAGAGGGAGCTAGGTCTAACCTGAAGGGAACAGCAAGGTATTTTGAAATGGCTATATATATTTTTTTAGGGGGTATTTGTTGTCTCTACCTTGAAAGACAAACCTCAGAAACCTCCCCGTGTGCTGGCAGAATACTTATGTGGAAATAAGTGTCCTGCAGGTCGACTGAAGCGAAGCAGGTCACTCGACGAATAGAGCAACACAGGACATTGAGCTTAAACATGAGGTGTTGCTGTGGGAGGAGCCGTAGGTCCAGACTGACATGTCTCCGCCTCCTTTAGGAACCAGGAAGTCCCAGGATTAGAAGGGTCAGTGTCTCTCTGCTGCTGGTGTTGCTATGAGAGAGAGCAGACGTCCTTCGTCTCCATTCGTTAATAAAATCAGAACTGCACTGAAAACGGGTGGCTTCGTAGCGAACTGCAGTCTGTATACCTTTGTGACCGTGGACAAGAACCCAGCCAGTCCACTGCTCTTGCCACGAGTCGACCACAGTCGTTCACCACTGGTGATGTAGTGCCCTCTGGTGGCGTTAGAGCGAGTTGCCCTCCGGCAAGATGCCGGGATGTGACAGAGACTTGTTAAGACAAACGGGCACTGGTAAAATAATGGT
The DNA here is from genome assembly GCF_034236695.1 of Oncorhynchus nerka. NCBI lineage: Eukaryota > Metazoa > Chordata > Actinopteri > Salmoniformes > Salmonidae > Oncorhynchus > Oncorhynchus nerka. The sequence goes on from NW_027038960.1 coordinate 17,345, forward strand.
GCTTGGTGGCGACTGGAAGTAGCTCTTCCTGTCTCAGTTTCTCCTGAAAAATGCTGAGGGGAGAGCTTTTGCACGGGGGGGAGGGGTCTGTGCTCCGTCCGTCTTCCCTAGAGAGTGTATAATTGAAATGAGCCACCAGGGGCTGAACTGAACAACCATAGTGGTTGGGGAAGCCGGTGCTCCGTCCGTCCCCATAGTGGTTGGGGAAGTCGGTGCTCCGTCTGTCCCCATAGTGGTGGGGGGAGTCCGTGCTCCGTCCGTCCCCATAGTGGTTGGGGGAGTCGGTGCTCCGTCCGTCCCCATAGTGGTTGGGGAAGTCGGTGCTCCGTCCGTCCCCATAGTGGTTGGGGGAAGCCGGTGCTCCGTCCGTCCCCATAGTGGTTGGTGGGGGGGAGTCCGTGCTGCCCCGTCCCCATAGTGGTTGGGGGAGTCCGTGCCCATCCGTCCCATAGTGGTTGGGGGGGGGAGTCGGTGCTCCGTCCCGTCCCCATAGTGGTTGGGGGAGGGTCTGTGCTCCGTCCGTCCCCATAGTGGTTGGGGAGTCTGTGCTCCGTCTGTCCCCATAGAGGTTGGGGGAGTCTGTGCTCCGTCCGTCCCCATAGTGGTTGGGGGGAGTCTGTGCTCCGTCTGTCCCCATAGAGGTTGGGGGGAAGTCTGTGCTCCGTCCGTCCCCATAGTGGTTGGGGGAGTCGGTGCTCCGTCTGTCCCCATAGTGGTTGGAGGGGGGGGGGAGTCTGTGCTCCGTCTGTCCCCATAGTGGTTGGGGGATTCTGTGCTCCGTCCGTCCCCATAGTGGTTGGGGGAAGTCGGTGCTCCGTCCGTCCCCATAGTGGTTGGGGGAAGTCGGTGCTCCGTCCGTCCCCATAGTGGTTGGGGGAAGTCGGTGCTCCGTCCGTCCCCATAGAGGTTGAGGGGGAAGTCTGTGCTCCGTCTGTCCCCATAGAGTTTGGGGGTGGGGAGTCTGTGCTCCGTCCGTCCCCATAGTGGTTGGGGGAGTCGGTGCTCCGTCTGTCCCCATAGTGGTTGGAGGGGGGGAGGGGAGTCTGTGCTCCGTCTGTCCCCATAGTGGTTGGGGGAAGTCGGTGCTCCGTCCGTCCCATAGTGGTTGGGGGAAGTCGGTGCTCCGTCCGTCCCCATAGTGGTTGGTTGGGGGGGGGGGAGTCTGTGCTACACCAGAGAGGATGCAGACCAGGACACAGTGTGAACTCTACCGATTTCTATGGCCTTGCGAGGACTCGTGGCAGGTGTGCCTTCTATACAACTGTAATGCAAGGTATTTATACAGGCAGGTTCAAGGCGCCTCGTTTCAAACCGGGTCCTTCACCCAGACAGAGCTCAGTAGTTGAGCATATCCAACAACAGCCAGTCGTTGACAAGTGAAAATAAGCCTTTTCTCTTCTAAAAGATTCACTAAACCTTTGTTTGTTTTGTGTAGTTCACATCTGTTGCTAGTGGCTGTGAAATGGTAAAGCAGCAGTCAAAAAGACACGGAGTCTCTATTGATCTGATCTCTTTGGTACTTGTAGTGTTAATGGACACGCATCTGATGTATATTACATTCACATTTGCAGACTTAAAGTGTCAGAGATTATATTAAATTATACAGTAGAGAGAACAGTCCTTCTAGACTCCATGTTAGATCAACTATTATACAGGAGAGAACAGTCCTTCTAGACTCCATGTTAGATCTACTATTATACAGTAGAGAACAGTCCTTCTAGACTCCATGTTAGATCTACTATTATACAGTAGAGAACAGTCCTTCTAGACTCCATGTTAGATCTACTATTATACAGTAGAGAGAACAGTCCTTCTAGACTCCATGTTAGATCTACTATTATACAGAAGACAACAGTCCTTCTAGACTCCAGGTTGGATCTACTATTATACAGTAGAGAACAGTCCTTCTAGACTCCAGGTTAGATGTACTATTATATAATAGAGTGTTACATTTTCTCTCTCTTTATCCACTCGTATGTTTAGAATAATGCTGCTTTTCTAATAACCAACTTGGTTGGTTTCATGCGAGTAACTGATTGACTGGAAGGAATCCACACTGAATAAGCAATTTCCCAGTACACCCAGAACATTGCTCTGGGAACCAAAAGGCGTATCTCAGTTTCAAGGTAAAAAGCCTGGTGTGATATCAGATATCATATCTCATGCAGGAACCAACCATGCTGATATGACTTGTTTGTGTCGCAGTATAAAGGGTCTCAAATCAAATCAAACTTTATTTGTTACACGCGCCGAATACAACAAGTGTAGACTTTACAGTGAAATGATGACTTACAAGCCCTTAACCAACAGTGCAGTGCAAGAAGAGTTAAGAAAAATATTTAGCAAGTAGACTAAAATAAAAAGTAATTCAAATAAAAATTAACATCAATAAACTCCATGACTGTGATATTAAAGATTGATTCAGTTCCTTAGATTTTCTTGTCCCGTGGTGAATTTCCTCAACAACAGAGAGAACAGTCTTTCTGTTATCAATTCATTGTATTGTTGTTGCATATGTTCTGTTATTTTTATTATAATGTGTTATACATTTGTCTTGTTATATATTGTATGTACTTTACAAGGTAAGTTGAATGAGCAGAAAATAGTTTACGATTGACAGAACTTAGCATAATCTTAATTAGCAGTTCAGAGAGTACTGAGGATGAATCCTATTTTTCACAGATCCATCTGTATTTATAGTAACAGTAATAGTCCCACCAAGCTCCTGTGTCTGATGACCTGGAGTAGAAATACACACAGTTCTCTGCTCCACCACCATTAGGCTCTCCACTGTTCCAATACCTGTAGAAGAAACAACACAGAATCAGAATGGCATTGTTCCAATACCTGTATAAGAAACAAGACATAGAATCAGGCTGTCCACTGTTCCAATACCTGTAGAAGAAACAACACATATAATCAGGTTGTCCACTGTACCAATACCTGTAGAAGAAACAACACATAGAATCAGGTTGTCCACTGTTCCAATACCTGTAGAAGAAACAACACAGAATCAGGCTGTCCACTGTTCCAATACCTGTAGATGAAACAACACATAGAATCAGACTGTCCACTGTTCCAATACCTGTAGAAGAAACAACACAGAATCAGGCTGTCCACTGTTCCAATACCTGTAGAAGAAACAACACATAGAATCAGGTTGTCCACTGTTCCAATACCTGTAGAAGAAACAACACATATAATCAGGCTGTCCACTGTTCCAATACCTGTAGAAGAAACAACACATAGAATCAGGCTGTCCACTGTTCCAATACCTGTAGGAGAATCAGGCTGTCCACTGTTCCAATACCTGTAGGAGAAACAACACATAGAATCAGGCTGTCCACTGTTCCAATACCTGTAGGAGAATCAGGCTGTCCACTCTGAACCTACTTCTCCAGACAGTGATGTCATAGTGACACAGAATTCATTAATGTCTTACTTTGTGGTTAGTGGTGTGTCGTCCACCCATTTCCAGGTCCCCTCAGTAACAGAGTCAGTCAGACCAATCCAGACATAGTTCTTTACCCCGCATAACCAATTGACTAATGTCTATAGTTGTGGAAGAGATTCAACATTGTTAATACATAGTCTTCTCCAAAAAATGTTTTCCAATTTCAAATATTAATTGCAAGTAGTTAAATTACCAAAGGGAAAACTGGTCACAAATCTTGCTGCTGTGAGGGCACACTGTGGTATTTACTCAATATATATGGGAGTTAATGTAAATTGGGTTTCTTTTCAAGTTCTTTGTGGATTTGTGTGGTCTGATGAAAATATGTGTCTCTAATATGGTCATACATTGGGCAAGAGGTTAGGAAGTGCAGCTCAGTTTCCACCTCATTTTGTGGGCAGTGTGCACATAGCCTGTCTTCTCTTGAGAAGACATGGCCGCCGTAGGCCATGTCTGCCTACGGCGGCCTTTCTCAATAGCAAGGCTATGCTCACTGAGTCTTTACATAGTCAAAGCTTTCCTTAAATTTGGGTCAGTCACAGTGGTCAGGTATTCTGCCACTGTGTACTCTCTGTTTAGGTCCAAATAGCATTCTGGTTTGCTCTGTTTTTTTGTTAATTCTTTCTAATATGTCAAGTAATTATTATTTAGTTTTCTCATGATTTGGTTGGGTCTGATTGTGTTGCTGTCCTGGGGCTCTGTAGGGTGTGTTTGTGTTTGTGAACAGAGCCCCAGGACCAGCTTGCTTAAGGGACTCTTCTCCAGGATATTGATAATTAGCAGGTTTCGGCCTAATTCTGCTCTGCATGCATTATTTCGTGTTTTACGTTGTACACAGAGGATATTTTTTTAAGAATGATGTATGCAGAGTCTCAATTTGATATTTGTCACATTTTGTGAATTCTTGGTTGGTGTCACCAGACCTCACAACCATAAAGGGCAATGGGTTCTAAAACTGATTCACATTATATTTGTTGCCAGATCCTATTTGGTATGTCAATTTTATGTTCCTTTTGCTGGCCCTCCATAGAAGGCCCTTCTTGCCTTGTCTCTCAGATCGTTCACAGCTTTGTGGAAGTTACCTGTGTCGCTGATGTTTAGACTGAGGGCTGTATAGTTTTTTTGTGTGCTCTAGGGCAACGGTGTCCAGATGGAATTTGTATTCATGTTCCTGGCAACTGAACCTTTTATGGAACACCGCTATTTTTTGCCTTACTGAGATTTACTGTCAGGGTTCAGGCCTGATAGCATCTGTGCAGAAGATCTAGGTGCTGCCGTAGGCCCTGCTTTGCTGAACTTTTTGAACTGTAGACATTTGACTTCAGATTCTAGTATGGTGAAGACCGGGGCTGCAGACTGTTCTAGAGTGCCTTCGCCAATCCGTTGATATATATGTCGAAGAGGGTGGGGCTTAAGCTGCATCCCTGTCTCACTCTGTCACTCTCTTTTTGTCTCTCTCTCTCTCTCTCTCTCTCTGTCACTCACTCACTCACTCTCTCACTCTCTCTGTCACTCTCTCTCTTTCTCACACACCTGTTTCTCTTGGCTGTTGATGATGACCAGGTCTGCTCCTCTATTTCTGCAGTCCTGTCTGCTCTCCTCCCAGGATTTTGTCTCAGTAGAGACGTAGTAACAACTGCTACCAAGCTTCTTCCATCCTCGAGGACACACTATAAGTTGAACATTTCCTGCTTTAGTCACTTTCATACAACAATGAATTAAGTATCAATCAGACAGTCAAGGAAGACGGGACACTAACTAATGGACAGTTTGGAAGTCATACCTTTTTTCTCACGTTTCATTTCATAAAAGTTACATTTCCTGTTTGTAAGTGGCATGTGAACTGATACAGAGACTGTGAAACAGAACAGTCATTAGACAATTTGACTCACCTTTCTCAACTAAAGATTGTTTCAGAAGTTCTGTCTCTTTCTGTAGCTGGTCTCTCTCTTTGGTCAGGGTGTTGTAACTGGTCTGTAGCTGGTCTCTCTCTTTGGTCAGGGTGTTGTATCTGGTCTGTAGCTGGTCTCTCTCTTTGGTCAGGGTGTTGTCGCTGGTCTGTAGCTGGTCTCTCCCTTTGGTCAGCGTGTTGTTGCTAGTCTGTAGCTGGTCTCTCTCTTCAGTCAGATTGTTTCCACTGGTCTGTAACTGGTCCCTCTCTTTGGTCAGGGTGTTGGAACAGGTCAATTGGTTTCTCTCTGTGAAATAATACGACCAATGAACAAGGTAACAGTGGAAATGTTAATAAGACATGACCAGGGTTGGGGTCAGTTAAATGTTAATCAGACATGACCAGGGTTGGGGTCAGTTAAATGTTAATCAGACATGACCAGGGTTGGGGTCAGTTAAATGTTAATCAGACAAGACCAGGGTTGGGGTCAGTTAAATGTTAATTGTCCGTTCTGAATGTAATTGACTGGAATGTAAATGTAATTGAACCCTGGTCATTACACCACTGATGATGAAGAATGTTTGAGTGAGAACATATCAAACTCACGGTAGAGAAACAGGCCTATGATCCCAGCCAGTAGGAGAACACACAGAAGCCCCAGACACACTGCAGCAGCTCCAGAGTATCTCTTCCACCACTGACAAGACACTGAAGCACAAATTATTACCATTAAAACTTATTCTTTATCAGCGTTGTATTTGTATCTACTTTTGTGTCAATTTTCTGCTTGAATCAGTGAGGGAAATACACCAGTTCCAACACCTCACATATTCTACTGCTTGACTTCCAGAACTTCTTCCAGAATATTGGCTTAAACATATTGCAGAGTTCAGGCACCCAAAATGAGTACTGAAACGTATTTTAATCCACATTTTATTTGTCATATGCTTCGTAAAAAATATGCTTGTCACACCGGAATCTGTTTCACCTGTATTTGTGCTTGTCTCCACCCCCCTCCAGGTGTCGCCCATCTTCCCCATTATCCCCTGTGTATTTATACCTGCGTTCTCTGTTTGTCTGTTGCCAGTTCGTTTCATTCGTCAAGCTTTCCATCTATTTGCACTTGGTCCTGTCTGTTTCTAGTTCCTCTTTTCTAGATTTTGACCATTCTGCCTGCCCTGAGCCTGAGCCTGCCTGCCGTTCTGTACCTTTTGGACTCTGATCTGGATTACTGACCTCTGCGTGTCCTCGACCTGTTCTAGTAATAAACTTTTGTTACTTCGTACATCGTTTGCATCTGGGTCTTCCCTTAAACGTGATACGCTAATAGTGAAATGCTGACTTACGGGTCCTTTCCAACAATGCAGAGATAAAGATACAACATTTACAATAGTGATACAAGGAATAAATAAACAGTGAATAGTGAAGAAGAATAACAAGTCTAAGTAACATGGTGTGGCAGACAGCAGGGAAGGGTGAGGGAAGTGGTGATTGAAGGGAGATATCTTGCAGCCCGCTGGCTCTAACCCCGAGCCCAATATGGACTTCCTGCCCCAACGAGGCAAGCCTGTGGGTCGTTAAGCCAGGGAGTGCTTGTGGATAAAAGAGGAAGCGGGCTGCACAAATGGAGGGAGGACTGTTATGGACAGTGTGAGCAAAGAGAGAATTATCTATCTGTCTGATTACCTCCACTGTGTACCAAAACGGTTTGGCTGAGGACCCGAGTTTTAGGACACCAGGAGAACGGTACGGACAACGAGAACAGATTGTGGACTGTGACCTGGTTGCGGAATTCCCCCATTTTCCCACAGTGTTCAATTCTCCCTTATAAATACCCCATTTGTATTCTAATTGTGCTTCGTGTTCGTGTTTGGGTATTGAACGTGGTGATGTGGAAACCCCACCCCTATAGATGAAACATTGAATTTGGCATTTTTGCTATTAGCCAATAGAAATGCATTGAATAACATTTTCACTACATGAAATAACAGATAGTGATTACTGCTATTAGCCAATAGAAACACATTGAATAACAGATTCACTACATGGAACAACAGAAAATACCCCAAAATATCAAAAGGAAGTTCTGAAGTGTCTAAGAAATGTAAGGGAATACCCCCCTGAAATGGACAAAAGTTAATGGGATCTTATTGGCACCGTACGAAACATATACACGATGGACAATACCACTCAATTGGATGCCGTTTCATTCAAAACATATTGCAAATGACAAGTGTCACACAGCAAAAATCCCATAGATGGCGAGCGCGCTCCACAGTAAATGTTCATATTGCAAATGCACATCAAGTCAAGACCAAGTTTGAAAATGTGAAAAAAAAATCTAAAACTTATCACTCCCCTAAAAAAAAGTGCTTTCTGGATCGTTTTTCAAAATGTTTTCATTTTTTTGGTCAATTATACATGTATAAGAACTGTATGAACATACTTTTGTCATATTTTATTGTCATTTTTTTCACTTGTCCATAAAGCATACATTTTGTCCATTTGCAATATGATTTCATAGGAAGTCAAAAGTCAGTGAACCATTGCCAAATGCCATAAGAAATCTCCAAATGCAATATGAAAGTATTGAAAGTGCCAAATCAGGATGTTATGTCCATTTGCAATGTACGATCATAGGAAGTCAGTTTCCAAACCCAAAAGTAAATTAACCAAATGGCATTTATACTGCCCAAATTAAATATAGCACTATGTTATGCCAAGAATCAACCTAGATGGTCTATTTGTCATGAATGATGAGGGAGAAGTGGGACTCTGTTGTTTTTTGTTTTGTTTTTTATGTCCAAAATGACCAGGGGCACTCCCTATTGGATGGGCACGGGTGGGGGGTGCTCCCTACCCAACCATAGACCACTTGCTCCCCATTAAAAGTATTAAAACCATTTTAAAAAATTTGCTCCTGGCAAGGCTGTCCATTTGCAATATGTTTCAATGGGAATTTACCATCACGATTTTGACATGCTTAAACATACTGCAGAAATACAAAATTGACTGGCCCGATGAACTCGGGATGTTCGGGGATAGGGGTTCCTCTCCATCACTCGTTGGTGTTGATTTCAGAATGTCAATTGCTGATGGTCTATCACATATTGCAAATAGACAAGTCACCAAGCAAGTCACCATCCATCAGTCAATTAGATATCATTCCGACACCAAACTGATACAAACTGACACCAAGCCCACTTTGTCCAACTCGTTTAGAAGACGACTATCACATATTTCAGAGCAGGCTCAAAATTCACAGCGCCTTCTAATAAAAACATTAAACACGTACTTACGTTCTAGCTGCGGGTTTAGTTCTGACATATGTGTAGGCCTAGCTGAGGCCACCCCAAATCCCAAGTTTTGGCTCGATAGGTCATTTGGAACCTGAGCGGCGACCGTAATTGGTGCTGAAAATCCACATTTTCTGTGCGTTGCTACGGGGTCCTTGAATGAGTTATCGGACAGAAACGTTACGGTCCATCTCTATGGGCCAAGGCGGTTTCAATGCACCTAGTCTTACGATTCTGGGAATTTTCTAAATGTTGTCATTTTTGTGATGGTCAAAATTAATTGAAGTTATTGCAAATGTACAAGGCTGTTTCTGGTCTGAGAACCTTCTAGAGCCACATTACTCACTGTGCACTATTGACTTGAGCTCTAGAACAAGTTTTTAAAGATTCAGAGCTCTAGGTATGATGGTTCTTTGATAGTTCGAACAAAGGTAACTATTGCAGGCTCTGTGTGTCTGTAAGCCTCACACTATGTCACTAAGTCCTTGCTGTGTGAGAGAGCTTTTCTTTGACATCTGTTGGGAGAAATTACTGATTTACATGAGGGTTGCCTAATCACACATATGAAGTTTTGAAAAGATCTGACCTTGTTAATTATTTGAAATAGCCCTATGACACCGGTTTACACAGGAAGCTGAAAGTGAACACATATCCTCCTTGGGGTAGGCAATTATAGAATTTAGAGTTTTAAGTCTTTACGTTAAGAACTGACTTATTTACGGAGGGTTTAGTGAGTGTGTGTTATTTCAGAAAATCACAGAAATCTCTCAGAGCTCCGAAGATTAGTATGAACACGCTGGATCTGTAACTGTTTAAAAAATAAAATAAAAAATTGGAACATCACCAATTTGACATTGTACCATTTCTCTTAAATGACGAAAGATAAATGTCTGGTTCTTTTTTTATTGACACCGTAGGTTCCTTTACTTTGATGTGAAGCGGAAAAATATTGCTCTATTTTCATTTTGGACCTTTAATCACAGAAAAATGGCCATAACTCAAAAACCGTTGAGGCCTAGACGCCATCTTGTTCAGGGCCAACTGCCCATTATGCCAAACCTATGCTCACCAAATTTAGTCTTCGAAGTCTTTTCCGTTTAGGAGATAAGGCCACGTCATGATTCGTGATGTTTTGTACATTTGCAATATGATTCCAATCGTCCTTTTGTGGGATTGACCGGGACAGCGGAAAAATTACCAAAAGTTGAATGTTTTATAAAAACGGATGCCGAATGTCCGAGAGAGTTTGTTTGATGACTTCCTGGTAGATCCGGCCCTGCCGCACGGCGCCGTCCGCGAAATTTACAAACGTTTTCGGACGTCTAGTAATTTGAAATATGGAGTTTCTCATCAACATACAGCAAATGCCGAAAAGTGCCCTTCATGTATGTAATAGAGATCAGGAAACATTTTATTCATATATTTGTACATGTATTTATCCCCTTAACCTGTTGCTTCTACTCGGGACGCTTGCGTCCCAACTAGAGCTCTGGAAATGCAAATGCGCTACGCTAAATGCTAATAGTATTAGTTAAAACTCAAAAGTTCATTAAAATACACATGCAGGGTATCGAATTAAAGCTACACTCGTTGTGAATCCAGGCAACAAGTCAGATTTTTAAAATGCTTTTCGGCGAAAGCATGAGAAGCTATTATCTGATAGCATGCAACACCCCAAAAGACCCACAGGGACGTAAACAAAATAATTAGCATTTCGGCGTTACACAAACCGCACAATAAAATAGAAAACATTCATTACCTTTCACCATCTTCTTTGTTGGCACTCCTAGATGTCCCATAAACACTATTTGGGTCTTTATTTCGATTAAATCGGTCCATATAAAGCCTAGATATCGTTATATGTAGACTGTGTGATAAACGAAAAAAACATTGTTTCAAAACGTAACGTCATTTTTTTAAATTCAAAAAGTCGACGATAAACTTTCACAAAACACTTCGAAATACGTTTGTAATGCAACTTTAGGTATTAGTAAACGTTAATAAGCGATAAAATTCATCAGGAGGCAATGTAAAGATCATTAGCTGTCCGTCTGGAAAAATGTCCGGCTAGAAACTCAACGAAAATATTCGGGTCGACTGAAGAGGTTAATTTAGGCACTGAACTATCTCAATATATACAAGGATCTAAGAAGAGGGAGATGGGAGGGTCTAAGCCGTGGGAGGGGGGAGGGTCTAAGCAGTGGGAAGGGGGAGGGTCTAAGCCGTGCGAGGGGGGAGGGTCTAAGCCGTGGGAGGGTGGAGGGTCTAAGCCGTGGGAGGGGAGAGGGTCTAAGCAGTGGGAGGGGGAGGGTCTAAGCCGTGGGAGGGGGAGGGTCTAAGCCGGAGGGGGAGGGTCTAAGATCTGGGAGGGGAGGGTCTAAGCAGTGGGAGGGGGAGGGTCTAAGATGTGGGAGGGGGAGGGTCTAAGACAGGAGGGGAGGGTCTAAGCCGTGGGAGGGGGAGGGTCTAAGCCGTGGGGGGGAGGGTCTAAGATGTGGGAGGGGGAGGGTCTAAGCCGTGGGGGGGGGAGGGTCTAAGACGTGGGAGGGGAGGGTCTAAGATGTGGGAGGGGAGTCTAAGCCGTGGGGGGGGAGGGTCTAAGCCGTGGGAGGGGGAGGGTCTAAGATGTGGGAGGGGGAGGGTCTAAGCCGTGGGGGAGGGGGAGGGTCTAAGATGTGGAAGGGGGAGGGTCTAAGCCGTGGGAGGGGAGGGTCTAAGATGTAGGAGGGGAGTCTAAGCCGTGGGAGGGGGAGGGTCTAAGCCGTGGGAGGGGGAGGGTCTAAGCCGTGGGAGGGGGAGGGTCTAAGATGTGGGAGGGGGAGGGTCTAAGCCGTGGGAGGGGGAGGGTCTAAGACGTGGGAGGGGAGGTTCTAAGATGTAGGAGGGGGGGTCTAAGCTGTGGGAGGGGAGGGTCTAAGCCTTTGGAGGGGGAGGGTCTAAGCCATGGGAGGGGCTAGGGTCTAAGATGTGGGAGGGGGAGGGTCTAAGCCGTGGGAGGGGAGGGTCTAAGCCTTTGGAGGCGGGAGGGTCCAAGCCGTGGGAGGGGGGAGGGTCTAAGATGTGGGAGGGGGGAGGGTCTAAGCCGTGGGAGGGGGAGGGTCTAAGATGTGGAAGGGGAGGGTCTAAGCCGTGGGAGGGGGAGGGTCTAAGATGTAGGAGGGGGAGTCTAAGCCGTGGGAGGGGGAGGGTCTAAGCCGTGGGAGGGGGAGGGTCTAAGCCGATGGGAGGGGGAGGGTCTAAGATGTGGGAGGGGGGAGGGTCTAAGCCGTGGGAGGGGGAGGGTCTAAGACGTGGGAGGGGGAGGTTCTAAGATGTAGGAGGGGGGGGTCTAAGCTGTGGGAGGGGGAGGGTCTAAGCCTTTGGAGGGGGGAGGGTCTAAGCCATGGGAGGGGCTAGGGTCTAAGATGTGGGAGGGGGAGGGTCTAAGCCGTGGGGGGGGAGGGTCTAAGCCTTTGGAGGCGGGAGGGTCCAAGCCGTGGGAGGGGGAGGGTCTAAGATGTGGGAGGGTGGAGGGTCTAAGATGTGGGAGGGGAGGGTCTAAGCCGTGGGAGGGGGAGGGTCTATGATGTGGGAGGGGGAGGGTCTAAGCCGTGGGGGGGGAGGGTCTAAGACGTGGGAGGGGAGGGTCTAAGATGTAGGAGGGGGGTCTAAGCCGTGGGAGGGGGGAGGGTCTAAGCCTTTGGAGGGGGAGGGTCCAAGCCGTGGGAGGGGAGGGTCTAAGATGTGGGAGGGTGGAGGGTCTAAGATGTGGGAGGGGGAGGGTCTAAGATGTGGGATGGGGGGGGAGGGTCTAAGCCGTGGGAGGGGAGGGTCTAAGCCGTGGGAGGGGGAGGGTCTAAGATGTGGGAGGGGAGGGTCTAAGCCGTGGGAGGGGGAGGGTCTAAGACGTGGGAGGGGGGAGGGTCTAAGATGTGGGGGGGAGGGTCTAAGCCGTGGGAGGGGGAGGGTCTAAGCCGTGGGAGGGGGAGGGTCTAAAACGTGGGAGGGGGAGGGTCTAAGATGTGGGAGGGGGAGGGTCTAAGACGGGAGGGGGAGGGTCTAAGATGTGGGAGGGGGAGGGTCTAAAACGTGGGAGGGGGGAGGGTCTAAGATGTGGGAGGGGGAGGGTCTAAGACGTGGGAGGGGGAGGGTCTAAGATCTGGGAGGGGAGGGTCTAAGACGTGGGAGGGGGAGGGTCTAAGATGTGGGGAGGGGAGGGTCTAAGATGTGGGAGGGGGAGGGTCTAAGACGTGGGAGGGGGAGGGTCTAAGACGTGGGAGGGGGAGGGTTTAAGATGTGGGAGGGGGAGGGTCTAAGACGTGGGAGGGGAGGGTCTAAGCCGTGGGAGGGGGGGAGGGTCTAAGACGTGGGAGGGGAAGGTCTAAGCCGTGGGAGGGGGAGGGTCTAAGCCGTGGGAGGGGAGGGTCTAAGACGTGGGAGGGGGAGGGTCTAAGACGTGGGAGGGGGAGGGTCTAAGACGTGGGAGGGGAGGGTCTAAGATGTGGGAGGGGGAGGGTCTAAGACGTGGGAGGGGGAGGGTCTAAGACGTGGGAGGGGGAGGGTCTAAGCCGTGGGAGGGGGAGGGTCTAAGATCTGGGAGGGGGGAGGGTCTAAGACGTGGGAGGGGAGGGTCTAAGCCGTGGGAGGGGAGGGTCTAAGACGTGGGAGGGGAGGGTCTAAGATGTGGGAGGGGAGGGTCTAAGACGTGGGAGGGGAGGGTCTAAGATGTGGGAGGGGGAGGGTCTAAGACGTGGGAGGGGGAGGGTCTAAGCCGTGGGAGGGGGAGGGTCTAAGCCGTGGGAGGGGAGGGTCTAAGACGTGGGAGGGGGAGGGTCTAAGACGTGGGAGGGGGAGGGTCTAAGCCGTGGGAGGGGAGGGTCTAAGACGTGGGAGGGGGAGGGTCTAAGACGTGGGAGGGGGAGGGTCTAAGCCGTGGGAGGGGGAGGGTCTAAGACGTGGGAGGGGGAGGGTCTAAGCCGTGGGAGGGGGAGGGTCTAAGCCGACATGTGGAAAGAAGATACCATGGATTATTTAGTTATTTGATTTAGAGTTTTAAGTATTAAAGTATATGTTATTATATGTATATAGATATTTGATGAAACACTGAATTTGCATTACTGTTATTAGCCAAACGAAACAAATTGAATAACATTCATGGAACAACAGAAAGTCCCCAAAAATATCAAAGTATCTGAAGTATCTGTCTATCTGAGAGATGTTAGAAAGATCGGGAAACATTTATCCCCTAATTTTAACCACTAAACTATCTCCATATATACGTCCATAAATGTTTTAAACTGGTACTGGGGACCTTCAGAGTCGTGTGAGGCTTGTGGACGTCCTAAATGGAGAATCACGTTTGTGAGAGTCTCATCTTTCAATAGAATGGTTATAATAGTTTGTAGGTCAAACCGTTCAGACGCTACATACGATTTTGTGAGAAGATCCGATATTCAGCGTGTCTCATGGTCTGACCCCTCTAGCTCTGCCACCTTCCAACCTTCCACCACAGATGTGAAAGGGAGGATGCAGTGGATTGAGATGTGGCCCGTGCAACAAGCAGATGTCTCTTTCTAAAACTGACGGATGTCGATGGCGATTTTTTTTGTATTATGTTAATTCAATTTCCACGCAACCATTTTAGGATTAGGGTTAGGGTTGGGGTAGGGGTTGGGGTTAGGGTTGGGGTTGGGGTTAGGGTTGGGGTAGGGGTAGGGGTTAGGGTTGGGGTTGGGGTTAGGGTTAGGGTTGGGGTGGGGGGTTAGGGTTGGGGTTAGGGTTAGGGTTGGGGTTGGGGTTAGGGTTGGGGTTAGGGTTAGGGTTGGGGTAGGGGTTAGGGTTAGGGTTGGGGTTGGGGTTGGGGTTAGGGTTGGGGTTGGGGTTAGGGTTAGGGTTGGGGTAGGGGTTGGGGTAGGGGTTGGGGTTAGGGTTGGGGTTGGGGGTTAGGGTTAGGGTTGGGGTTGGGGTTGGGGTAGGGGTTGGGGTCAGGGTTGGGGTTGGGGTTAGGGTTGGGGTAGGGGTTGGGGTTAGGGTTGGGGTTGGGGTTAGGGTTGGGGTTAGGGTAAGCATTAACATTATGTTGTAAATTACTACCTCATGTCTGTGCCCCACACATACAATTATCTGTAAGATCCCTCAGTCAAGCAGTGAATTTCAATCACATATTCAAACAAGCAAAGACGGTGGTTTTTCAACGCTTCGCAAAGAAGGGCACCTATTGGTCAAACATAAACACCCAATCACTACAAAGATACTCACATCCTTTCCAACTCATTGGCCAGAAAGGAATTAAACATCTCAGGGATTTCACAATGAGGCCAATGGTGATTTTATGGGGTTGCTTGTAATCGTTATTAAGGACTGGGGAGTTTTTCAGGATAAAAAATTACCAGAGTGGAGCTAAACACAGGCAAAATCCTAGAGAAAAACCTGGTTCAGTTTGCGTTCCACCAGACATTGGGAGATGAATTCACCTTTCAGCAGGACAATAACCTACAACACAAGGCCAAATATACACTGGAGTTGGTTACCAAGACGACGGTGAATGTTCCTGATTGGCTGATGTCTTATTTTTGATTGTAACACTTGAAAATGGATGTTTAGCAACGATCAACAATCAATTTGAAAGAGATGCAAATATTGTACAATCCAGGTGTACAAAAAAAAGCTCTTAGAGACTTACCCAGAGACGCACAGCTGTAATCGCTGCCAAAGGTGATTCTAACTTGTATTGACTCAGGAGTGTGAATATTTATGTAAATTAGATGTGTGTGTGTGTGTGTGTGTGTGTGTGTGTGTGTGTGTGTGTGTGTGTGTGTGTGTGTGTGTGTGTGTGTGTGTGTGTGTGTGTGTCCGTGTTGAGCACTACACCAGGATAAACTGTTACCTGAATGTTGATCACCAGCTCCATCCTTCTTGCAGGGCATGATGGGTCTTTTGTTGATCGGTATATGATCATCAATATTCATGGTCTCATTTGTTTTTTCCCCTTTCAATCCATCTCTGTTTTTATAGGTTGCCTCTGACATCTTTACACAGCTGTGCTCAAATGAAGTAACTTCTACTCTTGTAACTTCTACTGTTGTATCTTCTACTGTTGTATCTTCTACTGTTGTATCTTCTACTGTTGTAACTTCTACTGTTGTAACTTCTACTGTTGTAACTTCTACTGTTGTAACTTCTACTGTTGTATCTTCTACTGTTGTATCTTCTACTGTTGTATCTTCTACTGTTGTAACTTCTACTGTTGTAACTTCTACTGTTGTAACTTCTACTGTTGTAACTTCTACTGTTGTAACTTCTACTGTTGTATCTTCTACTGTTGTAACTTCTACTGTTGTAACTTCTACTGTTGTAACTTCTACTGTTGTATCTTCTACTGTTGTAACTTCTACTGTTGTATCTTCTACTGTTGTATCTTCTACTGTTGTATCTTCTACTGTTTTAACTTCTACTGTTGTATCTTCTACTGTTGTAAAGTCTGTGTTATCTCAGTTGTAGGTTTGTGTCTGTTCGCTGCACAGCTGGAGCCTCTGTGTGACTCAGTCTAATGTCAGAGAGTTTTAACAGTCAACCTCATTAAAGGGGAAACTGTCTAACCAATAGTGTGACACTAACCATCACCATGTGACCACAGACTTATTTTCTGAAAACCATGTTTGTTTATCACAGTGAAGATTAGTTTGTATATATAGTTTATATTAGTTTAGTTTACTACAGTGTAGATTAGTTTGTATATTCAGTTTATATTAGTATAGTTTACTACAGTGTAGATTAGTTTGTATATTTAATTTATATTAGTATAGTTTACTACAGTGTAGATAAAATCTTTGAAATGCATTACGTCTTGCACTCTGTGGTCAGCCATCAATGGCCATGTAGAGTTTTATACACTATGCTGTGTCCTGGTTGACAATGACACCAGAGAGAATAGTTATTCAGAGATGTTTACTCACACCTCTTCTTTTCCGGGGAGGGAGAGGTGTCTAAATGTCTAAGGTCCAAAATATGCTCTCTCTCTCTTTCCATATCTGCCTCGCTGTGTCTCTCTCTGTATCTCCCTCTCTTTCTCCCCACACTCTGAAGGACATAAACAGTTGACATTGACACCAGAGATAATAGTTATTCAGAGATGTTTACTCACACCTCTTCTCTTCTGGGGAGGAAGGAAGGGAGGGTGTAAATGTCTAAGGTCACAAATATGTTGTCTCTCTCTGTCCCTCTCAATTCAATTCAATTCAAGGGCTTTAGTGGCATGGGAAACATGTGTTAACATTGCCTAAGCAAGCTCTCCCCCCACTCTGTCTGTCTTCACACACAGCAAAGCAGTTAAGCCTAACGCTCCCTCTCTCCCCCCACTCTGCCCACCCCCCCCCCACAACAGAGAAGTTAAGCCTAATGCTTCACACTGCTCTCTCTCTCCCCCCACTCTGCCCCCCCCCACAACAGAGAAGTTAAGCCTAATGCTTCACACTGCTCTCTCTCCCCCACTCTGCCCCCCACAACAGAGAAGTTGCCTAACGCTTCACACTGCTCTCTCTCTCCCCACTCTGCCCCCCCACAACAGAGAAGTTAAGCGTAACGCTTCACACTGCTCTCTCTCTCCCCCACTCTGCCCCCACAACAGAGAGTTAAGCCTAATGCTTCACACTGCTCTCTCTCTCCCCCACTCTGCCCCCACAACAGAGAAGTTAAGCCTAACGCTTCACACTGCTCTCTCTCTCCCCCACTCTGCCCCCCCACAACAGAGATGTTAAGCCAATGCTTCACACTGCTCTCTCCCTCCACCTGCCCCCCCCACAACAGAGAAGTTAAACCTAACGCTTCACACTGCTCTCTCTCCCCCCACTCTGCCCCCCCCACAACAGAGAAGTTAAGCCCTAATGCTTCACACTGCTCTCTCTCTCCCCCCCACTCTGCCCCCACAACAGAGAAGTTAAGCCTAATGCTTCACACTGCCTCTCTCCCCCACTCTGCCCCCCCACAACAGAGAAGTTAAGCCTAATGCTTCACACTGCTCTCTCTCCCCCACTCTGCCCCCCCCACAACAGAGAAGTTAAGCCTAATGCTTCACACTGCTCTCTCCCCCACTCTGCCCCCCCCACAACAGAGAAGTTAAACCTAACGCTTCACACTGCTCTCTCTCCCCCACTCTGCCCCCCCCCACAACAGAGAGGTTAAGCCTAATGCTTCACACTCCTCTCTCTCCCCCACTCTGCCCCCCCCCACAACAGAGAAGTTAAGCCTAATGCTTCACACTGCTCTCTCTCTCCCCCACTCTGCCCCCCCACAACAGAGAAGTTAAGCCTAATGCTTCACACTGCTCTCTCTCTCCCCCACTCTGCCCCCCCCCACAACAGAGAAGTTAAGCCTAATGCTTCACACTGCTCTCTCTCCCCCACTCTGCCCCCCACAACAGAGAAGTTAAGCCTTAAGACGCTTCAGATTCTTAGCTGATTAACCCATTTAACCCATATTAAACCACAACATCGATAGCCATGTTGACTTGTTTTTATCTATGCTGTTTTCAGTGAGGAGAGTTAATCAGAGATATGTGTTAGAATGTTTTATGATGATGTGCAAGTAGAGATACTGGGGTGCTAAAGAGCAAGAGGGTAAGTAATAATATGGGGATGAGGTAGTCGGGTGGGCTATTTACAGATGGGCTGTGTACAGGTACAGTGATCAGTAAACTGCTCTGACAGCTGATGCTTAAAGTTAGAGGGGGAGATAAGACTCCAGCTTCAGATATTTTTGCAATTATTTCCAGTCATTGGCAGCAGAGACCTGGAAGGAAAGGCGGCCAAAGGAAGTGTTGGCTTTTAAACTTTAAGCAGTGGTTTAAACTGAGACTCTGATATGATGTTGACACCAGCAGCAGGATGAACAGTAGCTCAATGCAAGACAGTGAACTCACAAAGAATAACTGCTGTCTCCTGTGTGACATGAATACCAGAGATAATAGTTATTCAGAGATGTCTCTGTCTTTCTCAGAGAGAGCCTGAGATCTATATTTACTGTCTCCTGTGTGACATGGACACCAGAGATAATAGTTATTCAGAGATGTCTCTGTCTTTCTCAGAGAGAGCCTGAGATCTATATTTTCTGTCTCCTATGTGACATGGACACCAGAGATAATAGTTATTCAGAGATGTCTCTATCTTTCTCAGAGAGGGCCTGAGATCTATATTTACTGTCTCCTGTGTGACATGAACACCAGAGATAATAGTTATTCAGAGATGTCTCTATCTTTTTTCAGAGAGGGCCTACGGTTCACATTAAATCTCACTTCTTCTCCTTCCCTCTTCCTCATCCTCTATCTACATCAAAATAAGTGGACAGAAACTAACTGCATTGCACACTTTTCTACCAACTCCCTGTTTATCAGAGGACAGTATGGTGTCAATAAGTACAGAAGTGTGAATGGGTGTAACAACAGCTCTGTAAGGGTGTCAATAAGTACAGAAGTGTGAATGGGTGTAACAACAGCTCTGTGTGAGAGTCAGCTTGTCACATGCTTCTTACTGGTAAAAAAAGGCAAATGACTTACTGTAAATTACATGTTGATCATTTGCATAAGACCTGGCTCAGATTAGAGCACTTCACTTCTCGAGGGGTGTGTCAGAGGAGTCCTGTGTGTAATTCCTCCCTTCCTTCACCAGTAATAATGGGTGTGTCTGGGGAGTCCTGTGTGTAATTCCTCCCTTCCTTCACCAGTAATAATGGGTGTGTCTGGGGAGTCCTGTGTGTAATTCCTACCTTCCTTCATCAGTAATAAGGGGTGTGTCTGAGGAGTCCTGTGTGTAATTCCTCCCTTCCTTCACCAGTAATAAGGGGTGTGTCTGAGGAGTCCTGTGTGTAATTCCTCCCTTCACCAGTAATAAGGGGGTGTGTCTGGGGAGTCCTGTATGTAATTCCTCCCTTCACCAGTAATAAGGGGTGTGTCTGGGGAGTCCTGTGTGTAATTCCTCCCTTCACCAGTAATAAGGGGTGTGTCTGAGGAGTCATGTGTGTAATTCCTTCCTTCACCAGTAATAAGGGGTGTGTCTGAGGAGTCCTGTATGTAATTCCTACCTTCACCAGTAATAAGGGGTGTGTCTCAGAAAACCTGTGTGTAATTCCTCCCTTCACCAGTAATAAGGGGTGTGTCTGAGGAGTCCTGTGTGTAATTCCTCCCTTCACCAGTAATAAGGGGTGTGTCTGGGGAGTCCTGTGTGTAATTCCTCCCTTCACCAGTAATAAGGGGTGTGTCTGAGGAGTCCTGTGTGTAATTCCTTCCTTCACCAGTAATAAGGGGTGTGTCTGAGGAGTCCTGTATGTAATTCCTTCCTTCACCAGTAATAAGGGGTGTGTCTCAGAAAACCTGTGTGTAATTCCTCCCTTCACCAGTAATAAGGGGTGTGTCTGAGGAGTCCTGTATGTAATTCCTCCCTTCACCAGTAATAAGGGGTGTGTCTGAGGAGTCCTGTGTGTAATTCTTCCCTTCCTTCACCAGTAGGCTGAGTATAGCACACAACGATCTCCCCCACGGCACGGACACAAGGGGGGCTCCAACCCAGACAGAAAGATTGTGTCATTGACTCAACACACTCAAGTGACGTACCTTCCTAGGGATGGCATGAAAGAGCACTAGTAAGCCAGTGACTCAGCCCCCTTAATTGGGTTAGGTCTGCTCTATACCAAATTAGCATACCCCCTGAGTCCTTTCCCTGTTTCACACCTGGTGGAGACTTCCAGCTCTCTGTAACCTAAAGGGCAACCAGTGGGTCCATCTCCTTTATACCATGTTTCACACCTGGTGGTTTGGTGTATGGGACTACCAGCTCTCTGTAACCTAAAGGGCAACCAGTGGGTCCATCTCCTCTATACCAGGTCTCACACCTGGTGGTTTGGTGTATGGGACTGCCAGCTCTCTGTAACCTAGAGGGCAACCAGTGTGTAAATCTCCTCTATACCAGGTCTCACAGCTGGTAGTTTGGTGGATGGGACTACCAGCTCTCTGTAACCTAGAGGGGAACCAGTGGGTTCATCTCCTCTATACCACCCACCTGGTAGTGTGGTGGATGGGACTACCATCTCTCTGTAACCTAGAGGGCAACCAGTGGGTCCATCTCCTCTATACCAGGTCTCACACCTGGTGGTTTGGTGGATGGGTCTACCAGCTCTCTGTAACCTAGAGGGGAACCAATGGGTCCATCTCCTCTATACCAGGTCTTTAGGCCAAAGGCCTGTTGAGGTCCTTGCAGCAGAGGCGGGGGGCATGGGGTGGACAGGAAGGGCACAGGTCTAATATGGGGGAGGGGCAATATAGAGTGTGGCCAGTGTTTGCTTGGGGTGGTCTTAGCTTGTTGGGGTGTGGCTGGTGATGCTCTGGTCTAGGTGGAGGTCCTCTTGATGTGGGTTCTATTGGTGCAGGTACTTCAGGAGGGGGTCTTGCAGGTCTTGGAGGGTGTCTCGCTGGTCTGGGCAGGTTGTCCGTTGCTCTGTTGCTCCTGTGGGAGGTGATGGGGCTACGGTTGAGGGTGACGTCCTTCAGGGTCCTGGAAAAAGTTGGGATTCCTGCCTTGTAGAGGTGGACCTGGTCGTAAAGGCTATTCAAGTCCAGGGTGGAGTGGTGGGCCAGGTAGACATTAGGTTTTGAGGCAGAGTCTCGTGAAATGCTTGCATTCACACGTTTTTAGGTGGAAGAGTGAAAGTATTTTCATGGTAGCAGGGTGGAGTTAACCACTTTGTGTTTGGGAAAACGTTTATCTTCTGGACCCTTTCTTTCTAAAAAATTATCTGCCGAAATTGTTGCCACCCCTATTACTAGCCTGTTCAACCTCTCTTTCGTGTCATCTGAGATTCCCAAAGATTGGAAAGCAGCTGCGGTCATCCCCCTCTTCAAAGGGGGGGACACTCTTGACCCAAACTGCTACAGACCTATATCTATCCTACCATGCCTTTCTAAGGTCTTCGAAAGCCAAGTCAACAAACAGATTACCGACCATTTCGAATCTCACCATACCTTCTCTACTATGCAATCTGGTTTCAGAGCTGGTCATGAGTGCACCTCAGCCAAGCTCAAGGTCCTAAACGATATCTTAACCGCCATTGATAAGAAACATTACTGTGCAGCTGTATTCATTGATCTGGCCAAGGCTTTCGACTCTGTCAATCACCACATCCTCATCGGCAGACTCGACAGCCTTGGTTTCTCAAATGATTGCCTCGCCTGGTTCACCAACTACCTCTCTGATAGAGTTCAGTGTGTCAAATCGGAGCGTCTGCTGTCCGGACCTCTGGCAGTCTCTATGGGGGTGCCACAGGGTTCAATTATTGGACCGACTCTCTTCTCTGTATACATCAATGATGTCACTCTTGCTGCTGGTGAGACTCTGATCCACCTCTACGCAGACGACACCATTCTGTATACTTCTAGCCCTTCTTTGGACACTGTGTTAACAACCCTCCAGGCAAGCTTCAATGCCATACAACTCACCTTCCGTGGCCTCCAATTGCTCTTAAATACAAGTAAAACTAAATGCATGCTCTTCAACCGATCGCTGCCTGCACCTGCCCGCCTGTCCAACATCACTACTCTGGACGGCTCTGACTTAGAATGCGTGGACAACTACAAATACCTAGGTGTCTGGTTAGACTGTAAACTCTCCTTCCAGACCCACATCAAACATCTACAATCCAAAGTTAAATCTAGAATCGGCTTCCTATTTCGCAACAAAGCATCCTTCACTCATGCTGCCAAACATACCCTTGTAAAACTGACCATCCTACCAATCCTCGACTTCGGCGATGTCATTTACAAAATAGCTTCAAATACCCTACTCAACAAATTGGATGCAGTCTATCACAGTGCAATCCGTTTTGTCACCAAAGCCCCATATACTACCCACCATTGCGACCTGTGCGCTCTCGTTGGCTGGCCCTCCCTTCATACTCGTCGCCAAACCCACTGGCTCCATGTCATCTACAAGACCCTGCTAGGTAAAGTCCCCGCTTATCTCAGCTCGCTGGTCACCATAGCTTGTCCCACCTGTAGCACACGCTCCAGCAGGTATATCTCTCTAGTCACCCCCAAAACCAATTCTTTCTTTGGCCGCCTCTCCTTCCAGTTCTCTGCTGCCAATGACTGGAACGAACTACAAAAATCTCTGAAACTGGAAACACTTATCTCCCTCACTAGCTTTAAGCACCAACTGTCAGAGCAGCTCACAGATTACTGCACCTGTACATAGCCCATCTATAATTTAGCCCAAACAACTACCTCTTTCCCTACTGTATTTATTTTATTTATTTATTTATTTTGCTCCTTTGCACCCCATTATTTTTATTTCTACTTTGCACATTCTTCCACTGCAAATCTACCATTCCAGTGATTTACTTGCTATATTGTATTTACTTTGCCACCATGGCCTTTTTTTGCCTTTACCTCCCTTATCTCACCTCATTTGCTCAAAATGAACACCGATCAGAATAAATGTATCTTTCTTCTCTTTCTCATGATGAAAGTGTCGAGACGGTGCGTTAAGTCCCAGACTAAAATGTAGCCTTTGACAGGTCAACTAAAAAACGACACAAGCGAATGAAAGAGTCTCAGGAGTAAAATTAAATGGATCAATCCAGAGTAGTGACAACCTGTCATTCAGGGACTCACCAGATTAGCAACAACAACAAAAAATATAATAATTTATAAAAATGTTTTGCCGTTAATTGATGTCACATAGTTTTCAAACAATGTGTATAAACTACATTTTCAGTTGATATTTTATGAGTTGTTGAGTTTCCCCACCAAGATTTACATGCTAAAATCACCATTAATCCAGAGAGATTGAAGTGACATGGATTTTGCAAACCTGAAACACAGGAAATAGATGGCTGAAAAGCAGATTCTCAGGTGGGCGGGTTATGTGCATTGGTGCTTTTCAATGTGTGTTTGTGTGTTTGTGTGTGTGTGTATGTGTGTATGTATGTATGTATGTATGTATGTATGTATGTGTGTGTGTGTGTGTGTGTTTGTAAAACACATATAGTGTCACGTCCCCTGATCTGTTTCACTTTGTCCTTGTGCTTGTCTCCACCCCCCTCCAGGTGTCGCCCATCTTCCCCAATTATCCCCTGGGTATTTATACCTGTGTTATCTGTCTGTGTCAGGTCATCTTGTTTGTTCAAGACTACCAGCGTTTAGTGTCTGAGCCCTTGCTTTTTCCAGGCTCTCTTTTCTCAACCTCCTGGTTTTGACCCCTGTCTGTCCTGACCTGACCCTGGGCCTGCCTGCCGTCCTGTATCTTTGCCCCCACTCTGGATTACCGACCTATACCTGACCTGACCCTGGGCCTGCCTGCCGTCCTGTACCTTGGCCTCACTACTCTAGATTATCGACCCCTGCCTCACCTTGACCTGTCGTTTGCCTGCCCCTGTTGTTACAATAAACATTGTTTCCTCTACACTCTGCACATGGGTCTAACCTCTTGAAACTAGGGGGCAAAACGACTACATTGCGTAAGTGTACGGCACATGGGTCTAACCTCTTGAAACTAGGGGGCAAAACGACTACATTGCGTAAGTGTACGGCACATGGGTCTTAACTGAAACCTGATACATAGTACATTAACATGATCAGTCTTAGAGTGTCAGAGATTATATGATACAGCAGAGAGAACAGTCCTTCTAGACTCCATTTTAGATCAACTATTATATAGTAGAGGACAGTCCTTCTAGACTCCATGTTAGATCAACTATTATACAGTAGAGAACAGTCCTTCTGGA
Organism: Oncorhynchus nerka; assembly: GCF_034236695.1. NCBI lineage: Eukaryota > Metazoa > Chordata > Actinopteri > Salmoniformes > Salmonidae > Oncorhynchus > Oncorhynchus nerka. The sequence goes on from NW_027038960.1 coordinate 41,730, forward strand.
CTCCATTTTAGATCAACTATTATACAGTAGAAAACAGTCCTTCTAGACTCCATGTTAGATCTACTATTATACAGTAGAGAACAGTCCTTCTAGACTCCATGTTAGATCTACTATTATACAGTATAGAACAGTCCTTCTAGACTCCATGTTAGATCTACTATTATATAGTAGAGAACAGTCCTTCTAGACTCCATGTTAGATCTACTATTATACAGTAGAGAACAGTCCTTCTAGACTCCATGTTAGATCTACTATTATACAGTAGAGAGAACAGTCCTTCTAGACTCCATGTTAGATCAACGATTATATAATAGTGTTACATTTTCTCTCTCTTTATCCACTCGTATGTTTAGAATAATGCTGCTTTTCTAATAACCAACTTGGTTGGTTTCATGCGAGTAACTGATTGACTGGAAGGAATCCACACTGAATAAGCAATTTCCCAGTACACCCAGAACATTGCTCTGGGAACCAAAAGGAGTATCTCAGTTTCAAGGTAAAAAGCCTGGTGTGATATCAGATATCATATCTCATGCAGGAACCAACCATGCTGATATGACTTGTTTGTGTCGCAGTATAAAGGGTCTCAAATCAAATCAAACTTTATTTGTTACACGCGCCGAATACAACAAGTGTAGACTTTACAGTGAAATGATGACTTACAAGCCCTTAACCAACAGTGCAGTGCAAGAAGAGTTAAGAAAAATATTTAGCAAGTAGACTAAAATAAAAAGTAATTCAAATAAAAATTAACATCAATAAACTCCATGACTGTGATATTAAAGATTGATTCAGTTCCTTAGATTTTCTTGTCCTTCGTGGTGAATTTCCTCAACAACAGAGAGAACAGTCTTTCTGTTATCAATTCATTGTATTGTAGTTGCATATGTTCTGTTATTTTTATTATAATGTATTCTACATTTGTCTTGTTATATATTGTATGTTCTTGACAAGGTAAGTTGAATGAGCAGAAAATAGTTTACGATTGACAGAACTTAGCATAATCTTATTTAGCAGTTCAGAGAGTACCGAGGATGAATCCTATTTCTCACAGATCCATCTGTATTTATAGGAACAGTCATAGTCCCACCATTCTCCTGTGTCTGATGACCAGGAGTAGAAATACACACAGTTCTCTGCTCCACCACCATTAGGCTCTTTACTGTTCCAATACCTGGAGAAGAAACAACACATAGAATCAGACTGTCCACTGTTCCAATACCTGTAGAAGAAACAACACAGAATCAGACTGTCCACTGTTCCAATA
>NW_027038961.1:0-43020 GCF_034236695.1 Oncorhynchus nerka
CAGCATTCTAGACAGTCCGGCCCCTACCATCCGAGGAGATAGCTCATTCATACAAGGAACAGACCGTCATTGTTACTAAACTCCTGACTATATTATATACAATTGGGAATGGGAACAGAGACAAAATTCCTTATGTACAGTACATAACTAGCATTTGGACTAGTCAGTCCTGATTGAAATGTATACATAATGAGTCATCATTGATAAAAAATTCCCTTAACACTAGGAAAAACAAAAACTAGAGCACAGGAACACACTGGTAGGACTTGACAAGTCGAACTGGCAACAGACAACACAGGTGTAAATACACAGGGAGATAGTAGGGAGATGGGAGACACCTGTGGGGGTGAGGAACAAGCGCTAAACGACAGGGAAACAAATAAGGGTGTGACAAAGATCACAGGACTGAGGCAAATATTGCTCTGGTTGAGGACAATATTGAAGTGAGTGACAATCAGGAACTTACTGAGAAATGAAAAATGGTTATGTAATTGTTGGAACCATTAGACCGTTTGATGAAAGTATTCAGCAGAGAGCTCTATGGCAGAACAGTTTAAAGATTTTTGTTCTTGTAAATGACATTGATCAGGACAAATATTGTGCCTACATGGTTTAGTATAACGAGGGGCCAAAGACACATCATTTACTAGACAGCCTGTTAGTCAGACAGAACTGGTAATAAGACGTATGGGGATATTGTGGAGATACTTAAGGACATTTTCACAGGAACCACTAGTTAATACTGAAAGGTTCAGGTTCCACAGGAGACATCGGAAGGAAGAGGGAGAATCAGGACCAATGTTTGCTGTTGCATTAAAGAAATGTCACGTTCTTTCAAAATCAAACCCAGAAGCAGACCAGGACAAGGAGAGTAGGAAGGTGAGTATTTACATGTGAATGGGGAGATATATCCAGGTGGCGTAGCGGGCAGCGGTGGTGAGTTGATGGGGTAAATAGGTGGATCCAATGAGGTAGCGGAATCCGACGACCAGGCGGGAATGGGGTAAATGATCCGGGTGAGTAACTGAAGACAGAACAACGGAGGTAAGTTTAAGGCAAGCAATACGTAAAACAAATTCTATCAACTTGAGGCTGATACTATGGCACACAACATACTGTTCATGGCTACACGATCCGGCAGGGAATGGATGTCAGGTCAGAGCTTTTGAAGGAGAGGTGATGATCAGGACAGATGTGCAGATTACTGATGGGATACAGTCGCGGGTGAACATCGATCCCCAACAGAAGCTAATTCGCCCGGCAACCAGACAGGGGTGCGTTCAGACACCGGAAACACACTCAGCACAGAAACACAGGCAAACACAGACTCAGGAAGCGGGATTCGTGACAAGAAACTATCAGAACACTGAGTTGAATGGTGTTCTAAATGACATCATCAGAGACAGACTAGAATGTGGGAAACAGAGTGAAGACACACAGATAGACTGTTGACTGAAAGTCATCTGCCCTTGGTGAAGGATATTGAAACAGTGTGTCCATGGAACTAGCTGCTGAAGAGGCTCAACCAGTTGAGTTCATCAGGAACTTAGTGGGTTCATCTAACAACTAATCACCAGCTGATACACATTTTAATCTCATGAAACAGGGTTCACCTTCCACCTAGAAAACACCATTTAATAAAATCACAACCTCTCCTCTGTGTGATCTATGTAATCAAGGTGCCTTTTGGGCTCTTAATCATTGGTTTTGTGACCAGGGGACATGTTTTGGAAGAGAGGCATCCTCTGTCTTATCCAGATGTAGTCTATATTATCATGCCTTGTTCCCCCAAACTGTTATTTCTGAATGATAATTCACCACTGTCAGCAAATACGTTAAATGTTATCAGGTTGGCACAGCAGCTAAAGAGATGTTGGAACTAAGATGAATACAATCACACCTCATTGGATCAGCACTTTTTATAGACATCATTTATTTATAACTATCCACTGCTAGAATCCAAGGGACTCCCAGGAGGGGTTGGAGGTGGAGTTGGGGTGGTCCCAGCAATTAACAGCTGGTTATCTACTCCTGAAACCATAAAATAATCTACTGTAGTGGGTTTACCCAACAGATTGACCGTTCATTATAGTTTTTGTGCAATTGTGTACCTTGAATTAGTATTTCATTTCGTGAGATCAGGTTTGGTGGGTTGGGGTGGTACCAGGAGGGGTTGGAGGAGGGGTTGGGGTGGTACCAGGAGGGGTTGGAGGGGTGGGTTGGGGTGGTACCAGGAGGGTTGGAGGGTGGGTTGGGGTGACCAGGAGGGTTGGAGGGGTGGGTTGGGGTGGTCCCAGGAGGGTTGGAGGGTGGGTTGGGGGTGGTACCAGGAGGGGTTGGAGGGTGGGTTGGGGTGGGTCCTAGGGGGTTGGAGGGTGCGTTGGGGTGGTCCCAGGAGGGATTGGAGGGGTGGGTTGGGGTGGTCCCAGGAGGTTGAGGGTGGGGTGGTCCCAGGAGGGGGTTGGAGGGTGGGTTGGGGTGGTCCCAGGAGGATTGGAGGGGTGGGTTGCAGGGTGGTCCCAGGAGGGGTTGGAGGGTGGGTTGGGGTGTCCCAGGAGGGATTGGAGGGTGGGTTGGGGTGGTCCCCAGGAGGTGTTGGAGGATGGGTTGGGGTGGTACCAGGAGGGGTTGGAGGGTGGGTTGGGGGTGGTCCCAGGAGGGGTTGGAGGGGTGGGTTGGGGGTGGTCCCAGGAGGGGTTGGAGGGTGGTGGGTTGGGGTGGTCCCAGGAGGGTTGGAGGTGGGGTTGGGGTGGTCCCAGGAGGGGTTGAGGGTGGGTTGGGGTGGTCCCAGGAGGGGTTGGAGGGTGGGTTGGGGGTGGTCCCAGGAGGGGTGGAGGGTGGGGGTGGGGTGTTTATTATAATTGTCCCAGGAGGGATCTGGAGGGTGGGTTGAGTACACCCTTTACATTTTTGGTCCCAACACTGGAGGGGTTGGAGGGTGGGCCATTAATGTCTAAACCTGGGTGGTCCCAGGAGGGGCATGGAGGGTGGGTTGGGTGGTCCCAGGAGGGGTTGGAGGGTGGGTTGGACCAGATGGTCCCAACTGGAGGAGCCACTTGTCATGGAGGGGCACAACGGATGGGTTCTGGTTGTGAATTCAGTGGTCCCAGGAGGTTGAGGGACATGGGTTGATGCAGCACTCAGGTGTCCATTTGACCTGGGACAGGATTGTAACTGGGTGTTGACGATAAAATTGAAAAACATCTCGTATTAGGATTTATTATAATTGTATTTAGCTGCAAATCAACAGAAGATGCTTTCCATAATATACTGATATATATTTTAACAGTACTGTGTCAGAGAAAGTCTAGCTATATAACCATTCCTGCTGCTATTTGTTCAAATGATTTCTCATACAGTATATCACAAAAGTGAAAACACAACCCTTACATTTTGTAAATATTTGAGTATATCGTTTCATGTGACAACACTGAAGAAATGACACTTTGCTACAATGTAAAAGTAGTTGTTAGTGTACAGCTTGTATAACAGTGTAAATTTGCTGTCCCAACCAAAAATAACTCAACACACAGCCATTAATGTCTGTGTTAAACCTGCTGGCAACAAAAACCAATATGCTGGATCTCTGTTTAGTTGTTACACCCCAACATAAGTGAAAATGTCCAATTTGGGCCCCTTGCTGGATGGACCACATTGTATTGTTACTGGTTAAAGCTGGATCTCTGTTTAGTTGTTACTGTGTATGTTGAAGTTGGACCATTCATAATGATTCTTATGTGTTATAGTATGTTACCCACAACCAACATGCTGTCTTTACTGGCCAAACCAACATGCTGTTAAACTATTCTTGTTATTGTTTATGATATATTAGCAGCATAACCACAACAAACAGGTGTTGAGTCACTGTGTTAAACCATTGTTGGACTCTGTTATTACTTGCATCCAAAGATCAACTGTACATAGAACAACATAGATCTCTCTGTTTACAGAGCCACTTGTCATCAGGGAAGGTGCTCTCTGATCTCTGTTTAGTTGTTACTGTGTTAACCAAACGGATAATATCTCAATGACTTGACATGTTCTGGTTGTTACTGAACCACAACCAACATTCAGGTTACTGTGTTACAAGGTAAGAATCTTCCAACAGTGATTATTGTAACCACAACCAACATGTGTGTAGGGACATTAAATGTATGGTGTTATTTTAGTGTTGAGAATGACAGTAAAACACTCAGATGTAACAGTCCATTTGACCTGTTGGACAGCTCCACAACCAACATGCTGATCTCTGTTTAGTTCAATCATTGTTACAAACAACCAACATGGCGCTAACTGGGATCTCTGTTGACTGTGTTAACTAAAATTGAAAAACATCTCGTATTGTTACTGTGTTAACTCAGCCATATCTGGTTATTTACTCATTTGTGTTAAAATGTTAATGTATCATAGCTTCTCTGTTTAACTGTGTTAACCACAACCAACATCATCTGACAGAATATCAGCAACATGCTGGATCTCTGTTTAGTTGTTACTGTTTAACCACAACCAACATGCTGGATTACAAGTTGTTACTGAACTCCTGTTTCTTGTATAATTTGGTTATGACCAACATGTTGGAGCTGAACATACTTCTCTTAACATTGTTATTATGAGTTGTCACTTAAATGTTGGAGTTTATAGTATAATAATAACATGCTGGATAGCTGTTGAACAAACCAACATGTTGGATCAGTTGTTACAACACTAGAATCTCTGAGTGAAATGCTGGATTAACAGAGAAGTTGTCACTGTGTTAAATGTTGATTCTGTTTAGTTGTTACTGTGTTAACAAACCAACATAGTTTCTCTGCTGATCTCTGTTTAGACTGTGTTAAGAGTTTAGTGAAACATAGCTCAGTCACCACAACAACATGTTCATGTGATGCTCTGTTTATTGTTAAATCACCTGACTGTTTGGATGTATCTGTTAGCAAATGTTTTATTTCTCAAAAACATGATAACAAATAAAAAAGAACTGTGTTAACTGACCTTCAATAATGAGGTGTCACTGTGTTAACCACAACCAACATGCTGGATCTCTGTTTAGTTGTTACTGTGTTAACCACAACCAACATGTTGGATCTCTGTTTAGTTGTTACTGTGTTACTGTGGATTAACCACAACCAACATGTTGGATCTCTGTTTAGTTGTTACTGTGTTAACCACAACCAACATGTTGGATCTCTGTTTAGTTGTTACTGTGTTAACCACAACCAACATGTTGGATCTCTGTTTAGTTGTTACTGTGTTAACCACAACCAACATGTTGGATCTCTGTTTAGTTGTTACTGTGTTAACCACAACCAACATGCTGGATCTCTGTTTAGTTGTTACTGTGTTAACCACAACCAACATGCTGGATCTCTGTTTAGTTGTTACTGTGTTAACCACAACCAACATGCTGGATCTCTGTTTAGTTGTTAGTTGTTACTGTGTTAACCACAACCAACATGCTGGATCTCTGTTTAGTTGTTACTGTGTTAACCACAACCAACATGTTGGATCTCTGTTTAGTTGTTACTGTGTTAACCACAACCAACATGTTGGATCTCTGTTTAGTTGTTACTGTGTTACCACAACCAACATGCTGGATCTCTGTTTAGTTGTTACTGTGTTAACACAACCAACATGCTGGATCTCTGTTTAGTTGTTACTGTGTTAACCACAACCAACATGTTGGATCTCTGTTTAGTTGTTACTGTGTTAACCACAACCAACATGTTGGATCTCTGTTTAGTTGTTACTGTGTTAACCACAACCAACATGTTGGATCTCTGTTTAGTTGTTACTGTGTTAACCACAACCAACATGTTGGATCTCTGTTTAGTTGTTACTGTGTTAACCACAACCAACATGCTGGATCTCTGTTTAGTTGTTACTGTGTTAACCACAACCAACATGCTGGATCTCTGTTTAGTTGTTACTGTGTTAACCACAACCAACATGTTGGATCTCTGTTTAGTTGTTACTGTGTTAACCACAACCAACATGCTGGATCTCTGTTTAGTTGTTACTGTGTTAACCACAACCAACATGCTGGATCTCTGTTTAGTTGTTACTGTGTTAACCACAACCAACATGTTGGATCTCTGTTTAGTTGTTACTGTGTTAACCACAACCAACATGCTGGATCTCTGTTTAGTTGTTACTGTGTTAACCACAACCAACATGCTGGATCTCTGTTTAGTTGTTACTGTGTTAACCACAACCAACATGCTGGATCTCTGTTTAGTTGTTACTGTGTTAACCACAACCAACAGTTGGATCAAGTTAGTTGTTACTGTGGGTAGCCACAACCAACATGTTGGATCTCTGTTTAGTTGTTACTGTGTTAACCACAACCAACATGTTGGATCTCTGTTTAGTTGTTACTGTGTTAACCACAACCAACATGCTGGATCTCTGTTTAGTTGTTACTGTGTTAACCACAACCAACATGTTGGATCTCTGTTTAGTTGTTACTGTGTTAACTGTGGATCTCTGTTTAGTTGTTACTGTGTTAACCACAACCAACATGTGGATCTCTGTTTAGTTGTTACTGTGTTAACCACAACCAACATGTTGGATCTGTTTAGACTGTGTTAACTCTGTTGGATCTCTGTTTAGTTGTTACTGTGTTAACCACAACCAACATGCTGGATCTCTGTTTAGTTGTTACTGTGTTAACCACAACCAACATGTTGGATCTCTGTTTAGTTGTTACTGTGTTAACCACAACCAACATGCTGGATCTCTCTGTTTAACCACAACCAACATGTTGTCTCTGTTTACTGTGTTAACCACAACCAACATGTTGGATCTCTGTTTAGTTGTTACTGTGTTAACCACAACCAACATGTTGGATCTCTGTTTAGTTGTTACTGTGTTAACCACAACCAACATGCTGGATCTCTGTTTAGTTGTTACTGTGTTAACCACAACCAACATGCTGGATCTCTGTTTAGTTGTTACTGTGTTAACCACAACCAACATGCTGGATCTCTGTTTAGTTGTTACTGTGTTAACCACAACCAACATGTTGGATCTCTGTTTAGTTGTTACTGTGTTAACCACAACCAACATGCTGGATCTCTGTTTAGTTGTTACTGTGTTAACCACAACCAACATGTTGGATCTCTGTTTAGTTGTTACTGTGTTAACCACAACCAACATGCTGGATCTCTGTTTAGTTGTTACTGTGTTAACCACAACCAACATGTTGGATCTCTGTTTAGTTGTTACTGTGTTAACCACAACCAACATGTTGGATCTCTGTTTAGTTGTTACTGTGTTAACCACAACCAACATGCTGGATCTCTGTTTAGTTGTTACTGTGTTAACCACAACCAACATGCTGGATCTCTGTTTAGTTGTTACTGTGTTAACCACAACCAACATGTTGGATCATGTTGGATCTGTTTAGTTGTTACTGTTTAGTTGTTACTGTGTTAACCACAACCAACATGTTGGATCTGTTTAGTTGTTACTGTGTTAACCACAACCAACATGTTGGATCTCTGTTTAGTTGTCACTGTGTTAACCACAACCAACATGTTGGATCTCTGTTTAGTTGTCACTGTGTTAACCACAACCAACATGCTGGATCTCTGTTTAGTTGTTACTGTGTTAACCACAACCAACATGCTGGATCTCTGTTTAGTTGTTACTGTGTTAACCACAACCAACATGTTGGATCTCTGTTTAGTTGTTACTGTGTTAACCACAACCAACATGTTGGATCTCTGTTTAGTTGTTACTGTGTTAACCACAACCAACATGCTGGATCTCTGTTTAGTTGTTACTGTTTAGTTGTCTGTGTTAACCACAACCAACATGTTGGATCTCTGTTTAGTTGTTACTGTGTTAACCACAACCAACATGCTGGATCTCTGTTTAGTTGTCACTGTGTTAACCACAACCAACATGTTGGATCTCTGTTTAGTTGTTACTGTGTTAACCACCAACATGTTGGATCTCTGTTTAGTTGTTACATGTCTCTGTTTAACTGTTGGATCTCTGTTTAGTTGTTACTGTGTTAACCACAACCAACATGCTGGATCTCTGTTTAGTTGTTACTGTGTTAACCACAACCAACATGCTGGATCTCTGTTTAGTTGTTACTGTGTTAACCACAACCAACATGCTGGATCTCTGTTTAGTTGTTACTGTGTTAACCACAACCAACATGTTGGATCTCTGTTTAGTTGTTACTGTGTTAACCACAACCAACATGTTGGTTTATCTGTGTTAACCACAACCAACATGTTCTCTGTTTAGTTGTTACTGTGTTACTGTGTCTAACCACAACCAACATGCTGGATCTGTTTAGTTGTCACTGTGTTAACCACAACCAACATGCTGGATCTCTGTTTAGTTGTTACTGTGTTAACCACAACCAACATGCTGGATCTCTGTTTAGTTGTTACTGTGTTAACCACAACCAACATGTTGGATCTCTGTTTAGTTGTCACTGTGTTAACCACAACCAACATGTTGGATCTCTGTTTAGTTGTTACTGTGTTAACCACAACCAACATGCTGGATCTCTGTTTAGTTGTTACTGTGTTAACCACAACCAACATGTGGATCTCTGTTTAGTTGTTACTGTGTTAACAAACCAACATGCTGGATCTCTGTTTAGTTGTTACTGTGTTAACCACAACCAACATGCTGGATCTCTGTTTAGTTGTTACTGTGTTAACCACAACCAACATGTTGGATCTCTGTTTAGTTGTTACTGTGTTAACCACAACCAACATGTTGGATCTCTGTTTAGTTGTTACTGTGTTAACCACAACCAACATGCTGGATCTCTGTTTAGTTGTTACTGTGTTAACCACAACCAACATGCTGGATCTCTGTTTAGTTGTTACTGTGTTAACCACAACCAACATGTTGGTTTATCTCTGTTTAGTTGTTACTGTGTTAACCACAACCAACATGCTGGATCTCTGTTTAGTTGTTACTGTGTTAACCACAACCAACATGCTGGATCTCTGTTTAGTTGTTACTGTGTTAACCACAACCAACATGTTGGATCTCTGTTTAGTTGTTACTGTGTTAACCACAACCAACATGCTGGATCTCTGTTTAGTTGTTACTGTGTTAACCACAACCAACATGCTGGATCTCTGTTTAGTTGTTACTGTGTTAACCACAACCAACATGTTGGATCTCTGTTTAGTTGTTACTGCTGGATCTCTGTTTAACTGTGTTACAACCAACATGCTGGATCTCTGTTTAGTTGTTACTGTGTTAACCACAACCAACATGCTGGATCTCTGTTTAGTTGTTACTGTGTTAACCACAACCAACATGTTGGATCTCTGTTTAGTTGTTACTGTGTTAACCACAACCAACATGCTGGATCTCTGTTTAGTTGTTACTGTGTTAACCACAACCAACATGCTGGATCTCTGTTTAGTTGTTACTGTGTTAACCACAACCAACATGTTGGATCTCTGTTTAGTTGTTACTGTGTTAACCACAACCAACATGCTGGATCTCTGTTTAGTTGTTACTGTGTTAACCACAACCAACATGCTGGATCTCTGTTTAGTTGTTACTGTGTTAACCACAACCAACATGCTGGATCTCTGTTGTTACTGTTGTTACTGTGTTAACCACAACCAACATGCTGGATCTCTGTTTAGTTGTTACTGTGTTAACCACAACCAACATGTTGGATCTCTGTTTAGTTGTTACTGTGTTAACCACAACCAACATGTTGGATCTCTGTTTAGTTGTTACTGTGTTAACCACAACCAACATGCTGGATCTCTGTTTAGTTGTTACTGTGGATCTAACCACAACCAACATGCTGGATCTCTGTTTAGTTGTTACTGTGTTAACCACAACCAACATGCTGGATCTCTGTTTAGTTGTTACTGTGTTAACCACAACCAACATGCTGGATCTCTGTTTAGTTGTTACTGTGTTAACCACAACCAACATGTTGGATCTCTGTTTAGTTGTTACTGTGTCTCTGTTTAGTTGTCACACAACCAACATGCTGGATCTCTGTTTAGTTGTTACTGTGTTAACCACAACCAACATGCTGGATCTCTGTTTAGTTGTTACTGTGTTAACCACAACCAACATGCTGGATCTCTGTTTAGTTGTTACTGTGTTAACCACAACCAACATGCTGGATCTCTGTTTAGTTGTTACTGTGTTAACCACAACCAACATGTTGGATCTCTGTTTAGTTGTTACTGTGTTAACCACAACCAACATGTTGGATCTCTGTTTAGTTGTTACTGTGTTAACCACAACCAACATGTTGGATCTCTGTTTAGTTGTTACTGTGTTAACCACAACCAACATGTTGGATCTCTGTTTAGTTGTTACTGTGTTAACCACAACCAACATGCTGGATCTCTGTTTAGTTGTTACTGTGTTAACCACAACCAACATGCTGGATCTCTGTTTAGTTGTTACTGTGTTAACCACAACCAACATGTTGGATCTCTGTTTAGTTGTTACTGTGTTAACCACAACCAACATGCTGGATCTCTGTTTAGTTGTTACTGTGTTAACCACAACCAACATGCTGGATCTCTGTTTAGTTGTTACTGTGTTAACCACAACCAACATGTTGGATCTCTGTTTAGTTGTTACTGTGTTAACCACAACCAACATGCTGGATCTCTGTTTAGTTGTTACTGTGTTAACCACAACCAACATGCTGGATCTCTGTGGATCTCTGTTTAGTTGTTACTGTGTTAACCACAACCAACATGTGGATCTCTGTTTAGTTGTTACTGTGTTAACCACAACCAACATGCTGGATCTCTGTTTAGTTGTTACTGTGTTAACCACAACCAACATGCTGGATCTCTGTTTAGTTGTTACTGTGTTAACCACAACCAACATGCTGGATCTCTGTTTAGTTGTTACTGTGTTAACCACAACCAACATGCTGGATCTCTGTTTAGTTGTTACTGTGTTAACCACAACCAACATGCTGGATCTCTGTTTAGTTGTTACTGTGTTAACCACAACCAACATGCTGGATCTCTGTTTAGTTGTTACTGTGTTAACCACAACCAACATGCTGGATCTCTGTTTAGTTGTTACTGTGTTAACCACAACCAACATGCTGGATCTCTGTTTAGTTGTTACTGTGTTAACCACAACCAACATGCTGGATCTCTGTTTAGTTGTTACTGTGTTACTGTGTTAACCACAACCAACATGCTGGATCTCTGTTTAGTTGTTACTGTGTTAACCACAACCAACATGCTGGATCTCTGTTTAGTTGTTACTGTGTTAACCACAACCAACATGTTGGATCTCTGTTTAGTTGTTACTGTGTTACTGTGTTAGTTGTTACCCACAACCAACATGTTGGATCTCTGTTTAGTTGTTACTGTGTTAACCACAACCAACATGCTGGATCTCTGTTTAGTTGTTACTGTGTTAACCACAACCAACATGCTGGATCTCTGTTTAGTTGTTACTGTGTTAACCACAACCAACATGCTGGATCTCTGTTTAGTTGTTACTGTGTTAACCACAACCAACATGCTGGATCTCTGTTTAGTTGTTACTGTGTTAACCACAACCAACATGTTGGATCTCTGTTTAGTTGTTACTGTGTTAACCACAACCAACATGCTGGATCTCTGTTTAGTTGTTACTGTGTTAACCACAACCAACATGCTGGATCTCTGTTTAGTTGTTACTGTGTTAACCACAACCAACATGCTGGATCTCTGTTTAGTTGTTACTGTGTTAACCACAACCAACATGCTGGATCTCTGTTTAGTTGTTACTGTGTTACTGTGTTAGTTGTTACCACAAACCAACATGCTGGATCTCTGTTTAGTTGTTACTGTGTTAACCACAACCAACATGCTGGATCTCTGTTTAGTTGTTACTGTGTTAACCACACTGTGTTAACCACAACCAACATGCTGGATCTCTGTTTAGTTGTTACTGTGTTAACCACAACCAACATGCTGGATCTCTGTTTAGTTGTTACTGTGTTAACCACAACCAACATGCTGGATCTCTGTTTAGTTGTTACTGTGTTAACCACAACCAACATGCTGGATCTCTGTTTAGTTGTTACTGTGTTAACCACAACCAACATGCTGGATCTCTGTTTAGTTGTTACTGTGTTAACCACAACCAACATGCTGGATCTCTGTTTAGTTGTTACTGTGTTAACCACAACCAACATGTTGGATCTCTGTTTAGTTGTTACTGTGTTAACCACAACCAACATGCTGGATCTCTGTTTAGTTGTTACTGTGTTAACCACAACCAACATGCTGGATCTCTGTTTAGTTGTTACTGTGTTAACCACAACCAACATGCTGGATCTCTGTTTAGTTGTTACTGTGTTAACCACAACCAACATGCTGGATCTCTGTTTAGTTGTTACTGTGTTAACCACAACCAACATGCTGGATCTCTGTTTAGTTGTTACTGTGTTAACCACAACCAACATGCTGGATCTCTGTTTAGTTGTTACTGTGTTAACCACAACCAACATGCTGGATCTCTGTTTAGTTGTTACTGTGTTAACCACAACCAACATGCTGGATCTCTGTTTAGTTGTTACTGTGTTAACCACAACCAACATGCTGGATCTGTTTAGTTGTTACTGTGTTAACCACAACCAACATGCTGGATCTCTGTTTAGTTGTTACTGTGTTAACCACAACCAACATGCTGGATCTCTGTTTAGTTGTTACTGTGTTAACCACAACCAACATGCTGGATCTCTGTTTAGTTGTTACTGTGTTAACCACAACCAACATGCTGGATCTCTGTTTAGTTGTTACTGTGTTAACCACAACCAACATGCTGGATCTCTGTTTAGTTGTTACTGTGTTAACCACAACCAACATGCTGGATCTCTGTTTAGTTGTTACTGTGTTAACCACAACCAACATGCTGGATCTCTGTTTAGTTGTTACTGTGTTAACCACAACCAACATGCTGGATCTCTGTTTAGTTGTTACTGTGTTAACCACAACCAACATGCTGGATCTCTGTTTAGTTGTTACTGTGTTAACCACAACCAACATGCTGGATCTCTGTTTAGTTGTTACTGTGTTACTGTGGATCTAACCACAACCAACATGCTGGATCTCTGTTTAGTTGTTACTGTGTTAACCACAACCAACATGCTGGATCTCTGTTTAGTTGTTACTGTGTTAACCACAACCAACATGCTGGATCTCTGTTTAGTTGTTACTGTGTTAACCACAACCAACATGCTGGATCTCTGTTTAGTTGTTACTGTGTTAACCACAACCAACATGCTGGATCTCTGTTTAGTTGTTACTGTGTTAACCACAACCAACATGCTGGATCTCTGTTTAGTTGTTACTCTGTTGGATCTGTTTAGTTGTTACTGTGTTAACCACAACCAACATGCTGGATCTCTGTTTAGTTGTTACTGTGTTAACCACAACCAACATGCTGGATCTCTGTTTAGTTGTTACTGTGTTAACCACAACCAACATGCTGGATCTCTGTTTAGTTGTTACTGTGTTAACCACAACCAACATGCTGGATCTCTGTTTAGTTGTTACTGTGTTAACTGCTGGATCTCTGTTTAGTTGTTACTGTGTTAACCACAACCAACATGCTGGATCTCTGTTTAGTTGTTACTGTGTTAACCACAACCAACATGCTGGATCTCTGTTTAGTTGTTACTGTGTTAACCACAACCAACATGCTGGATCTCTGTTTAGTTGTTACTGTGTTAACCACAACCAACATGCTGGATCTCTGTTTAGTTGTTACTGTGTTAACCACAACCAACATGCTGGATCTCTGTTTAGTTGTTACTGTGTTAACCACAACCAACATGCTGGATCTCTGTTTAGTTGTTACTGTGTTAACCACAACCAACATGCTGGATCTCTGTTTAGTTGTTGTGTTACTGTGTTAACCACACAACCAACATGCTGGATCTCTGTTTAGTTGTTACTGTGTTAACCACAACCAACATGCTGGATCTCTGTTTAGTTGTTACTGTGTTAACTGCTGGATCTCTGTTTAGTTGTTACTGTGTTAACCACAACCAACATGCTGGATCTCTGTTTAGTTGTTACTGTGTTAACCACAACCAACATGCTGGATCTCTGTTTAGTTGTTACTGTGTTAACCACAACCAACATGCTGGATCTCTGTTTAGTTGTTACTGTGTTAACCACAACCAACATGCTGGATCTCTGTTTAGTTGTTACTGTGTTAACCACAACCAACATGCTGGATCTCTGTTTAGTTGTTACTGTGTTAACCACAACCAACATGCTGGATCTCTGTTTAGTTGTTACTGTGTTAACCACAACCAACATGCTGGATCTCTGTTTAGTTGTTACTGTGTTAACCACAACCAACATGCTGGATCTCTGTTTAGTTGTTACTGTGTTAACCACAACCAACATGCTGGATCTCTGTTTAGTTGTCACTGTGTTAACCACAACCAACATGCTGGATCTCTGTTTAGTTGTTACTGTGTTAACCACAACCAACATGCTGGATCTCTGTTTAGTTGTTACTGTGTTAACCACAACCAACATGCTGGATCTCTGTTTAGTTGTTACTGTGTTAACCACAACCAACATGCTGGATCTCTGTTTAGTTGTTACTGTGTTAACCACAACCAACATGCTGGATCTCTGTTTAGTTGTTACTGTGTTAACCACAACCAACATGCTGGATCTCTGTTTAGTTGTTGCTGGATCTCTGTTTACTGTGTTAACCACAACCAACATGCTGGATCTCTGTTTAGTTGTTACTGTGTTAACCACAACCAACATGCTGGATCTCTGTTTAGTTGTTACTGTGTTAACCACAACCAACATGCTGGATCTCTGTTTAGTTGTTACTGTGTTAACCACAACCAACATGCTGGATCTCTGTTTAGTTGTTACTGTGTTAACCACAACCAACATGCTGGATCTCTGTTTAGTTGTTACTGTGTTAACCACAACCAACATGCTGGATCTCTGTTTAGTTGTTACTGTGTTAACCACAACCAACATGCTGGATCTCTGTTTAGTTGTTACTGTGTTAACCACAACCAACATGCTGGATCTCTGTTTAGTTGTTACTGTGTTAACCACAACCAACATGCTGGATCTCTGTTTAGTTGTTACTGTGTTAACCACAACCAACATGCTGGATCTCTGTTTAGTTGTTACTGTGTTAACCACAACCAACATGCTGGATCTCTGTTTAGTTGTTACTGTGTTAACCACAACCAACATGCTGGATCTCTGTTTAGTTGTTACTGTGTTAACCACAACCAACATGCTGGATCTCTGTTTAGTTGTTACTGTGTTAACCACAACCAACATGCTGGATCTCTGTTTAGTTGTTACTGTGTTAACCACAACCAACATGCTGGATCTCTGTTTAGTTGTTACTGTGTTAACCACAACCAACATGCTGGATCTCTGTTTAGTTGTTACTGTGTTAACCACAACCAACATGCTGGATCTCTGTTTAGTTGTTACTGTGTTAACCACAACCAACATGCTGGATCTCTGTTTAGTTGTTACTGTGTTAACCACAACCAACATGCTGGATCTCTGTTTAGTTGTTACTGTGTTAACCACAACCAACATGCTGGATCTCTGTTTAGTTGTTACTGTGTTAACCACAACCAACATGCTGGATCTCTGTTTAGTTGTTACTGTGTTAACCACAACCAACATGCTGGATCTCTGTTTAGTTGTTACTGTGTTAACCACAACCAACATGCTGGATCTCTGTTTAGTTGTTACTGTGTTAACCACAACCAACATGCTGGTTTAGTTGTTACTGTGTTAACCACAACCAACATGTTCTCTGTTTAGTTGTTACTGTGTTAACCACAACCAACATGCTGGATCTCTGTTTAGTTGTTACTGTGTTAACCACAACCAACATGCTGGATCTCTGTTTAGTTGTTACTGTGTTAACCACAACCAACATGCTGGATCTCTGTTTAGTTGTCACTGTGTTAACCACAACCAACATGCTGGATCTCTGTTTAGTTGTCACTGTGTTAACCACAACCAACATGCTGGATCTCTGTTTAGTTGTCACTGTGTTAACCACAACCAACATGCTGGATCTCTGTTTAGTTGTCACTGTGTTAACCACAACCAACATGCTGGATCTCTGTTTAGTTGTTACTGTGTTAACCACAACCAACATGCTGGATCTCTGTTTAGTTGTTACTGTGTTAACCACAACCAACATGCTGGATCTCTGTTTAGTTGTTACTGTGTTAACCACAACCAACATGCTGGATCTCTGTTTAGTTGTTACTTGTTACTGTTAACCACAACCAACATGCTGGATCTCTGTTTAGTTGTTACTGTGTTAACCACAACCAACATGCTGGATCTCTGTTTAGTTGTTACTGTGTTAACCACAACCAACATGCTGGATCTCTGTTTAGTTGTTACTGTGTTAACCACAACCAACATGCTGGATCTCTGTTTAGTTGTTACTGTGTTAACCACAACCAACATGCTGGATCTCTGTTTAGGGGTCAGAGCTCTATAATGAATCTCTCTGGGAAGAGAGTGGAGGGGGTTCCTGCCTCTAAAATGAGTCTCTCTGGGAAGAGAGTGGAGGGGGTTCCTGCCTCTAAAATGAGTCTCTCTGGGAAGAGAGTGGAGGGGGTTCCTGCCTCTAAAATGAAACTCTCCGGTGAACATGACACCAGATCTAAGAGGTAAGAAAACAATGTTGTTTAAGAATTTACAAGGAGTGTATTTCCAAAACGCTATATCCATCAGAAATGTTTTTGGGGCCCACTACAAACTGCTATATGGGTCCACTAATACAGACGGCTATATGGGTCTACTAATACAGACGGATATATGGGTCTACTAATACAGACGGCTATATGGGTCCACTAATACAGACGGATATATGGTTCCACTAATACAGACGGCTATATGGGTCTACTAATACAGACGGCTATATGGGTCCACTAATACAGACGGATATATGGTTCCACTAATACAGACGGCTATATGGGTCTACTAATACAGACGGCTATATGGGTCTACTAATACGGACGGCTATATGGGTCTACTAATACGGACGGCTATATGGGTCTACTAATACAGACGGCTATATGGGTCCACTAATACAGACGGATATATGGGTCCACTAATACAGACGGCTATATGGGTCCACTAATACAGACGGATATATGTGTCCACTAATACAGACGGATATATGGGTCCACTAATACAGACGGATATATGGGTCTACTAATACAGACGGCTATATGGGTCTACTAATACAGACGGCTATATGGTTCCACTAATACAGACGGATATATGGTTCCACTAATACAGGACTGGTAAAGGTCCAGTGCACTACTTTTGTGAATAAAAATGTATTTTTAAATTCAGATCCTTCAGCACCCTCAGCTGCCCTACTTCCAGTGGCTTTGGACTGTGATATGTGGTTGTCTCAACTAGCTTTCTTCAGATGAATGCACTTACTGTAAATCGTTCTGGATAAGAGCGTCTGCTAAACCAGGGCTTCTCTATCCTGTCTGGACTCGTTTCAATGTAAGATGTTTGATATAATTTTCACATGACATGACCACTTTGCCTCCTGTTAAAACCTGTTACTCCTACCCCCTACTTTTTCGAACATTCTGTTAAAAATCGCGTAACATTTCAGCGCCCTGCTACTCATGCCAGGAATATAGTATATGCATATGATTAGTATGTGTGGATAGAAAACACTCAGACGTTTATAAAACTGGTTAAATCACGGCTGTGACTATAACAGAACGTGCGTTTCATCGAAAAGTGCAGGAAAATCTGATCACTGAAAATGGAAAAATATATCAATGCGCCACTTCAACCGATTGATAAAGGTGAACCACATTAAAATGGGGCCGAGGTTGCAATACCTACAGCTTCCACACGATGTCAACAGTCTTGTCATTTGCCTAGGCTTTGTTTCTTGGTCAAACGAAGAAGAGACAGCCCATTTCTTCAGGTCTCCGACCGGATATTTTGGTTGAGATTTACCCGGACATTATTTCCAGACGTACAGCTATAGAATATACATCGCCTCGTGATCAATTTGATCGCTTATTAACGTTTACTAATACCTAAAGTTGCATTACAAAAGTATTTCGAAGTGTTTTGTGAAAGTTTATCGTCGACTTTTTTCATTTTAAAAAATGACGTTGCGTTAAAAAACGATGTTTTTTTCCTTGATCACACAGTCTTCATAGATCGATATCTAGGCTATATATGGATCGGAAAAAAAGACCCAATAGTGATGTTTATGGGACATCTAGGAGTGCCAACAAAGAAGATGGTCAAAGGTAATGAATGTTTTATATTTTATTTGAGCGGTTTGTGTAGCGCCGACTATGCTAATTATTTTGTTTACGTCCCCTGCGGGTCTTTTGGGGTGTTGCATGCTATCAGATAATAGCTTCTCATGCTTTCGCCGAAAAGTATTTTAAAAATCTGACTTGTTGCCTGGATTCACAACGAGTGTAGCTTTAATTCAATACCCTGCATGTGTATTTTAATGAACGTTTGAGTTTTAACGAGTGCTATTAGCATTTAGCGTAGCGCATTTGCATTTCCAGATGTCTAGATGGGACGCCTGCGTGTCAGGTAGGAGCAAGAGGTTTTAATTATTGCCTAGTATGTTGGCAGGCATAACCTTATTGTTTTTACTAGTTCTGATCGTTGTTACAAGCTGAATTCTGACAATATAAACCGTTTTATCAACACACTCTTCACTCCTGTTTAAACCAAACAGGGTTCTCTTTTGCTTAATATCCGGAATCACTGAAAGTTCTATATAGAATCCCTTTTATAGGGTTCCTTTGATCAGAACTCTAGAGGTTCTTCTTCACTAAACCAAAATGGTTCCATATAGAACCCTGCATGGTACCATTTATGAATTATGGATACTACTATTACAGAGTAACATTTTTAGCTAGAATGTAATTTAATAAACAATTATATAATGGATAAAAGAATACCAGCATAGTTATTTTAGAATGTATTGTCTTTCTATGCAAACATAGTTTAGAAATATGCACTGGTGGCCAGGAAGGCATCTCTTATGAATGTTAATCCAAGTCATCTCTGGCTGACTTCTTTACAGTACAATACAGTACAATACAATACAGCACAGTACAGTACAATACAGTACAATACAATACAGCACAGTACAGTACAATACAATACAGTACAATACAGTACAATACAATACATTACAGTACAATACAGTACAATACAGTACAGTACAATACAGTACAGTACAATACAGTACAGTACAATACAGTACAATACAGTACAATACAGTACAATACAGTACAGTACAGTACAATACAATACAGTACAATACAGTACAATACAATACAATACAATACAGTACAGTACAATACAGTACAATATAATACAATACAGTACAGTACAATACAGTACAATACAGTACAGTACAATACAGTACAGTAGAGTACAATACAATACAGTACAATACAGTACAATACAATACAGCACAGTACAGTACAATACAATACAGTACATTACAATACAGTACAATATAATACATTACAGTACAGTACAATACAGTACAATATAATACATTACAGTACAGTACAATACAGTACAGTACAATACAGTACAGTACAGTACAATACAGTACAGTACAATACAGTACAATACAATACAGTACAATACATTGCAATACAATACAGTACAGTACAATACAGCACAGTGCAGTACAGCACAGTGCAGTACAGTACAGTACAATACAATACAGTACAATACAGTACAGTACAATACAGTACAATACAGTACAGTACAGTACAATACAATACAGTAGAGTACAATACAATACAATACAATATAGTACAATACAGTACAGTACAGTACAATACAGTACAGTACAATACAATACAATACAGTACAATACCATGCAATACAGTACAATACAATACAGTACAGTACAATACAGTACAGTGCAGTACAGTACAGTACAATACAGTACAGTACAATACAATACAATACAGTACAATACAATACAGTACAATACAATGCAATACAGTACAATACAATACAGTACAGTACAATACAGTACAGTACAATACAATACAATACAAATACAATACAGTACAATACAGCACAATACAGTACAGTACAGTACAATACAGTACAATACAATACAGTACAGTACAGTACAATACAATACAGTACAGTACAATACAGTACAGTACAATACAGTACAATACAATACAGTACAGTACAATACAGTACAATACAGTACAGTACAATACAATACAATACAGTACAATACAATACAATACAATACAGTACATTGTATTGAGGATGTGAACCCAGCAGTCCTCCAGTGGTCAGATCAATTCCGCCCATTTTTTCCAGTGCTGGACCGGGATTCGAACTGGCCACTTTTCAGCCACAGGTCCAACTCCTGCCAAAGCCCCAACTCCTTAGCCGCTGGGCCAAAACCTGAGTTAATCTTCAGAAATAAGCATTAGTTAATATGCCAAAATGTAGACAAAATGCTATGCAGCCATACTCTGCATGACCAAAAGTATGTGGACACCTGCTCGTCATCTCATTCTAAAATCATGGGCATTAATAGGGAGTTGTTCCCCCTTTTGTTGCTTTAACAGCCTCCACTCTTCTGGGATTGCTTTCCACTAAATATTGGAACATTGCTGAGGGGACTTACTTCCATTCAGCTACAAGAGCATTATTGAGGTTGGGCGATTAGGTCTGGCTCGCAGTCAGTGTTCCAATTGATCCAAACAATGTTCGATTGGGGTTGAGGTCAGGGCTCTGTGCAGATCATTCAAGTTCTTCCACACCGATCTCGACAAACCATTTATGTGTGGACCTCGCTTTGTGCACGGGGGCATTGTCAAGTTGAAACAGGAAAAGTCTTCACCAAACTGCTGCCACAAAGTTGGAAGCACAGAATTGTCTAGAATGTCATTGTATGCTGTAGCGTTTATATTTCCCTTTACTGGAACTAAGGGGCTTTGCCCTTTTGTGAAAAACAACCGCAGACCATTTTTCCTCCTCCACCAAACTTTACAGTGGGCATTGCGGCAGGTAGCGTTCTCCTGGCATCCGCAAAACCCAGATTCATCTGACGGACAGCCAGATGGTGAAGTGTTATTCATAACTCCAGAGAACACATTTCCACTGCTCCAGAGTCCAATGTCGGTGATCTTAGGCTTGTGTGTGGCTGCTCGGCCATGGAAACCCATTTCATGAAGCTCCCAACTAACAGTTATTGTGCTG
Organism: Oncorhynchus nerka; assembly: GCF_034236695.1. Taxonomy (NCBI): domain Eukaryota; kingdom Metazoa; phylum Chordata; class Actinopteri; order Salmoniformes; family Salmonidae; genus Oncorhynchus; species Oncorhynchus nerka. Next base: position 21,270 of record NW_027038961.1, read on the forward strand.
ACGTTGCTTCCAGAGGCAGTTTTGAACTCTGTAGTGAGTTTAGCACCTGAGGAGAGACCATTTTTATGCGTTTCAGCACTCGGCGGTGTAGCCGTTGATGCTGCTAGACGTTTCCACTTCACAATAACAGCACTTACAGGGAAACTCTAGCAGGGCACAAATTTTACGAACTGACTTGGTAGAAAGGTGGCATCCTATGAAGGTGCCAAGTTGAAAGTCACTGAGCTCTTTAGTAAGGCTATTCTACAGAAAATGTTTGTCTATGGAGATAGCATGGTGGTGTGCTACACCTGTCAGCAACGGATGAGGCTGAAATAGCCAAATCCACTTATTTGAAGGGGTGCCTACATACTTTATGTACACTACCGGTCAAATGTTTTAAAACACCTACTCATTCAAGAGTTTTTCTTTATTTTTACTATTTTCTACATTGCAGAATAATAGTGAAGACATCAAAACTATGAAATAACACATATGGAATCATGTAGTAACCAAGAAAGTGTTAAACAAATAAAAATATATTTTATATTTTATATTCTTCAAATAGCCACCCTTTGCCTTGATGACAGCTTTGCACACTCTAGGCATTCTCTCAACCAGCTTCACCTGGAATGCTTTTCCAACAGTCTTGACGGAGTTCCCACATATGCTGAGCCCTTGTTGGCTGCTTTTTCTTCAATCTGCTGTCTGACTCATCCCAAACCATCTCAATCGGGTTGAGGTCAGTGGATTGTGGAGGCCAGGTCATCTGATGCAGCACTCCATCACTCTCTTTCTTGGTAAAATAGCCCTTACACAGCCTGGAGGTGTGTTTTGAACCCAGGTCTAATCTCTCTATCGGAACTAGCCACTCCTACTGCCAGTATATATATAGACACCTGACAGAACCCAGATCTTATCTCTCTATCAGTACTAGCCACTCTTACTGCCAGTATATATATAGACCACCTGATAGAACCCAGGTCTTATCTCTCTATCAGTACTAGCCACTCCTACTGCCAGTATATATATAGACCACCTGACAGAACCCAGGTCTTATCTCTCTATCAGTACTAGCCTAGTTAAAGTCAGAACAAAGCTGGCTGAATAAAGAGGCGGCACATAAAGTTAGGTAATTGTCAGACATTATATAGTCAGAGTAGGTTTGAGCTGTAGTCACTTATCATGCTGACTGACCTGATGGTCTCTGTAGGAAATGTTGTGAAAAATATCTGGCCTTGGCTACATCCTCTGTCCTGCTACTGGTAGGCCTATAATGTTATGTGAACTGATCTGGGCCCGGTTAGGCTAAGTTCATCCTTATTAAAATCACATTTGAAAACATTCGTAATCTAACTCCTGCCTCAGACCAATCACAGAACAGTGCATTCGGAAAGTATTCAGACCCCTTGACTTCTTCCTCATTTTGGTACGTTACAGCCTTATTCTGAAAGGGTCCCTGCCTCTGATTAACACCCCCACAGCATGATGCTGCCACCACCATGCTTCTAGCAAGAGTCCTGGTGGTTCCAAACGTCTTCCATTTACATTTACATTTACATTTAAGTCATTTAGCAGACGCTCTTATCCAGAGCGACTTACAAATTGGTGCATTCACCTTATGACATCCAGTGGAACAGTAGTGCATCTAAATCTTTTAAGGGGGGGGGGGTGAGAGGGATTACTTTATCCTATCCTAGGTATTCCTTAAAGAGGTGGGGTTTCAGGTGTCTCCGGAAGGTGGTGATTGACTCCGCTGTCCTGGCGTCGTGAGGGAGTTTGTTCCACCATTGGGGGGCCAGAGCAGCGAACAGTTTTGACTGGGCTGAGCGGGAACTGTACTTCCTCAGTGGTAGGGAGGCGAGCAGGCCAGAGGTGGATGAACGCAGTGCCCTTGTTTGGGTGTAGGGCCTGATCAGAGCCTGGAGGTACTGAGGTGCCGTTCCCCTCACAGCTCCGTATGCAAGCACCATGGTCTTGTAGCGGATGCGAGCTTCAACTGGAAGCCAGTGGAGAGAGCGGAGGAGCGGGGTGACGTGAGAGAACTTGGGAAGGTTGAACACCAGACGGGCTGCGGCGTTCTGGATGAGTTGTAGGGGTTTAATGGCACAGGCAGGGAGCCCAGCCAACAGCGAGTTGCAGTAATCCAGACGGGAGATGACGAGTGCCTGGATTAGGGCCTGCGCCGCTTCCTGTGTGAGGCAGGGTCGTACTCTGCAGATGTTGTAGAGCATGAACCTACAGGAACGGGCCACCGCCTTGATGTTAGTTGAGAACGACAGGGTGTTGTCCAGGATCACGCCAAGGTTCTTAGCGCTCTGGGAGGAGGACACAATGGAGTTGTCAACCGTGATGGCGAGATCATGGAACGGGCAGTCCTTCCCCGGGAGGAAGAGCAGCTCCGTCTTGCCGAGGTTCAGCTTGAGGTGGTGATCCGTCATCCACACTGATATGTCTGCCAGACATGCAGAGATGCGATTCGCCACCTGATCATCAGAAGGGGGAAAGGAGAAGATTAATTGTGTGTCGTCTGCATAGCAATGATAGGAGAGACCATGTGAGGTTATGACAGAGCCAAGTGACTTGGTGTATAATAGGAGAATAGGAGAGGGCCTAGAACAGAGCCCTGGGGGACACCAGTGGTGAGAGCACGTGGTGTGGAGACGGATTCTCGCCACGCCACCTGGTAGGAGCGACCTGTCAGGTAGGACGCAATCCAAGCGTGGGCCGCGCCGGAGATGCCCAACTCGGAGAGGGTGGAGAGGAGGATCTGATGGTTCACAGTATCGAAGGCAGCCGATAGGTCTAGAAGGATGAGAGCAGAGGAGAGAGAGTTAGCTTTAGCAGTGCGGAGCGCCTCCGTGATACAGAGAAGAGCAGTCTCAGTTGAATGACTAGTCTTGAAACCTGACTGATTTGGATCAAGAAGGTCATTCTGAGAGAGATAGCGGGAGAGCTGGCCAAGGACGGCACGTTCAAGAGTTTAGGAGAGAAAAGAAAGAAGGGATACTGGTCTGTAGTTGTTGACATCGGAGGGATCGAGTGTAGGTTTTTTCAGAAGGGGTGCAACTCTCGCTCTCTTGAAGACGGAAGGGACGTAGCCAGCGGTCAGGGATGAGTTGATGAGCGAGGTGAGGTAAGGGAGAAGGTCTCCGGAAATGGTCTGGAGAAGAGAGGAGGGGATAGGGTCAAGCGGGCAGGTTGTTGGGCGGCCGGCCGTCACAAGACGCGAGATTTCATCTGGAGAGAGGGGGAGAAAGAGGTCAGAGCACAGGGTAGGGCAGTGTGAGCAGAACCAGCGGTGTCGTTTGACTTAGCAAACGAGGATCGGATGTCGTCGACCTTCTTTTCAAAATGGTTGACGAAGTCATCTGCAGAGAGGGAGGAGGGGGGGGAGGGGGAGGAGGATTCAGGAGGGAGGAGAAGGTTGCAAAGAGCTTCCTAGGGTTAGAGTTAGATGCTTGGAATTTAGAGTGGTAGAAAGTGGCTTTAGCAGCAGAGAGAGAAGAGGAAAATGTAGAGAGGAGGGAGTGAAAGGATGTCAGGTCCGCAGGGAGGCGAGTTTTCCTCCATTTCCGCTCGGCTGCCCGGAGCCCTGTTCTGTGAGCTCGCAATGAGTCGTTGAGCCACGGAGCGGGAGGGGAGGACCGAGCCGGCCTGGAGGATAGGGGACATAGAGAGTCAAAGGATGCAAAAAGGGAGGAGAGGAGGGTTGAGGAGGCAGAATCAGGAGATAGGTTGGAGAAGGTTTGAGCAGAGGGAAGAGATGATAGGATGGAAGAGGAGAGAGTAGCGGGGGTGAGAGAGTGAAGGTTGGGACGGCGCGATACCATCCGAGTAGGGGCAGTGTGGGAAGTGTTGGATGAGAGCGAGAGGGAGAAGGATACAAGGTAGTGGTCGGAGACTTGGAGGGGAGTTGCAATGAGGTTAGTGGAAGAACAGCATCTAGTAAAGATGAGGTCGAGCGTATTTCCTGCCTTGTGAGTAGGGGGGGAAGGTGAGAGGGTGAGGTCAAAAGAGGAGAGTGGAAAGAAGGAGGCAGAGAGGAATGAGTCAAAGGTAGACGTGGGGAGGTTAAAGTCGCCCAGAACTGTGAGAGGTGAGCCGTCCTCAGGAAAGGAGCTTATCAAGGCATCAAGCTCATTGATGAACTCTCCGAGGGAACCTGGAGGGCGATAAATGATAAGGATGTTAAGCTTGAAAGGGCTGGTAACTGTGACAGCATGGAATTCAAAGGAGGCGATAGACAGATGGGTAAGGGGAGAAAGAGAGAATGACCACTTGGGAGAGATGAGGATCCCGGTGCCACCACCCCGCTGACCAGAAGCTCTCGGGGTGTGCGAGAACACGTGGGCAGACGAAGAGAGAGCAGTAGGAGTAGCAGTGTTGTCTGTGGTGACCCATGTTTCCGTCAGTGCCAAGAAGTCGAGGGACTGGAGGGAGGCATAGGCTGAGATGAACTCTGCCTTGTTGGCCGCAGATCGGCAGTTCCAGAGGCTACCGGAGACCTGGAACTCCACGTGGGTCGTGCGCTGGGACCACCAGATTAGGGTGGCCGCGGCCACGCGGTGTGGAGCGTTTGTATGGTCTGTGCAGAGAGGAGAGAACAGGGATAGACAGACACATAGTTGACAGGCTACACAAGAGGCTACGCTAATGCAAAGGAGATTGGAATGACAAGTGGACTACACGTCTCGAGTGTTCAGAAAGTTAAGCTTACGTAGCAAGAATCTTATTGACTAAAATGATTAAAATGATACAGTACTGCTGAAGTAGGCTAGCTGGCAGAGGCTGCGTTGTTGACTATGTAGGCTAGCTGGCAGTGTCTGCGTTGTTGACACTACACTAATCAAGTCGTTCCGTTGAGTGTAATGGTTTCTACTGTGCTGCTATTCGGGGCTAGCTAGCAGTGTTGATTTACGTTACGTTGCGTTAAAAGAACGACAATAGCTGGCTAGCTAACCTAGGAAATCGCTCAAGACTACACAATTATCTTTGATACAAAGACGGCTATGTAGCTAGCTATGTAGCTAGCTACGATCAAACAAATCAAGCCGTTGTACTGTAATGAAATGAAAAATGTGATACTACCTGTGGAGCGAAGCGAAATGCGACCGGATTGTTGAGTGCGGAAGTTCTGTTACGTTAAGGACGACGAATAGCTGGCTAGCTAACCTCGGTAAATTAAGATAATCACTCTAAAACTACACACTCTAAACTACACAATTATCTTGGATACGAAGACAGCAAAGACAACTATGTAGCTAGCTAACACTACACTAATCAAGTCGTTCAGTTGAGTGTAAGTTGTGCTGCTAATCGGTAGACGGTGGACTAGCTAACGGTAGACGTTAGCTAGCTAGCTAGCTGCAGGGCGGTGTAGACTGCGTTAGGACGACGAAATACGATAATTACGCAATTATCTATGATACAAAGACGACTATGTAGCTAGCTAAGAAGAAAAATTGCTAAGATTAGACAAATCAAACCGTTGTACTATAATGAAATGTAATGAAATGTAATACTACCTGCGGACCGAGTGCAGATGCGACCGCTCGCTCCAACCCGGAGGCTCTCATTTAAGAATGATGGAGGCCACTGTGTTCTTTGGGACCTTCAATGCAGCAGAAATTGTTTTGTACCCTCAACACAATCCTGTCTCGGCGCTCTATGGACAATTCCTTCAACATCATGGCTTGGTTTTTGCTCTGACATGCACTGTCAACTGTGGGACCTTAAATAAACAGGTGTGTGCCTTTCCAAATCATGTCCAATCAATTGAATTAACCACAGGTGGACTCCAATCAAGTTGTAGAAACATCTTAAGGATGATCAATGGAAAACAGGATGCACCTGAACACAATTTAGAGGTTCATAGCAAAGGGTCTGACTACTTATGTAAATAAAGTATTTAATCTTTTTTTTTTTATAAATTAGCAAAAAAGACTAAAAATCTGTTTTCACTTTGTCTTTATGGGGTATTAAAATCTATCACTTGATGGTTTCATTTAAGAAAACAAATCATCACGTTTTTTTTCTGTGTGCAAAATGCTGCTATACATCTGCCTCATCTCAGAGAAATCAGTAGTACTGATTGTGGTACTGGTTTTACCCAGTCAAATGTAACAAACAACAAACGTTTTAATAAAGAACTGTACAAATGATTCGTTTGTGACATCAATATTATAAAATGTACAAAAATATATATATATATGTACAGTAATATGAGATACGTATGTAAACATTTATTTTTTTAATTTAGCAGATGTTTTTATCCAGGGCCCTGTTTTCCAAAATCATCTTGAGGCTCAGTTCATCGTTAGAACCTTTGTAGGTGCCATCTCTGAGCTGTTGCCGAAAACGGCCAAAAGGCCAAAACTTTAATAGATTTCACCATGTGAAACATTATGGAGTAATAAACTATGCAACCATTTCTGTGTTTTTTTGGGTAATATGAACATCCACTTGAGTCGGGTGTCAGGTGGCTTTTACTGGTTCCATTTCTGTATTTGACCACTAGGGGGAGACATTGACAACAGTAGCCCTTCACCCTGAGGACCAACCTGTATAGTCTACCACACTTTCTCTCATTAGCACCACCAGCTGAAGAGAGTTCTCTCCCTAAGTGTCTTCCCCTGCTCTATATCACGTGTCAGACTCCACAGAGGGCAGAGTGTCTGCAGGTTTTCACTCCTTCTTTGTACTTGTTTGATTAATTAAGGTCACTAATTACTAAGGAACTCCCCTCACCTGATTGTCTAGGTCTTAATCGAAAGGAAAAACCAAGAAGCAGCAGACACTAGGCCCTCCATGGAATGAGTTTGACACCCCTGCCCTACATGAACTTGTCCATTGTCTTTGTATGGTTATTCTGATGAAAGTAATGGTGAGCGATGGTTGCGCATTTTCCTTTTCAATGAGGATAGAATTCTGGGGTTGGACCTCGACTCACACTGGTTGAGCACCCTCCACCTCTTTCCAGTCTAAACATCATGAAATAAATTGAGACAAATTACAGACAGCAGTTTAAAAGTAGCAAATAAAACTGAATTGATTGAACATGAAATGTATTTCAATATGAATGAAAAGCGTCTGTAGCTGTAACTGTTTTATATTTTAATCTCAGTTTTCATTTGAAGCATCATTTTTCACGTCGCTTGTTTGTATCAATCGCAAAGACTTTGGCAACTTTGTATTTGTAGTCAACTTTGTTCTGAAGTTATCGGTGGTCACTGAGAGACGGATAAACCATGTGATATTATGTTTAGCAGAGATCTTCTGTGTTCAAAGTGACAATGCACTTAGCTGTTCTACGAGTGGTGTGAGGCAGGCGTTACATTAAGAGCGTTTTCAAGTAAAACATTAATAACGATTGTCTTGGGAAAAATCTCTGTTACGAATTCCCTGTGGTAACTGTTATCAGCACCTCACAACCCCAAGCAGTACACTCCACTCCCAACCCCCCAAGAGCCTGAGAGTCTAGGGGGAACCATAAACCAGCTTCTCAAAATGTGCCCTGAAAGGTTGCTAGGCAGGTTGCTAGGGGGTTGCTAGGGAGTATGCTAGGGTGGTTGCTAGGGAGGTTGCTAGGGACGGGACATCTGCCCATCATCGTGACTCTGCAGGTTACACAATATTCTCAGTCTCCCTCAAGCAGTGACAGAGAGCAACATCTCTGCCCATCCAACAGCTGGACTCAATAACATCTTTCTGGACTTATGGGATGGTGTGTGTTCACAAAGTGAGTTGTGTGACATGTGTATATTGTTCTTCATAGTTAGTTGTTAATAATATTGTCTGCTGTCTTTGTGTATATGAATTGTAATATGTACAGGTAGCAGATACATGTTCATCCAGTCCTTCCCTTGTTAATAGTTTTGTTGCTCTCGTAATTGCTTGAAACAAGAAAATCACTTTTACATATATATATATATATATATATATATATATATATATATATGTTGTTTTGGAATGAAACTCTTCTTATTTTTCCCCATCTGAGCTCAGAGTAGATGAGAGATGTAATGTTTGTCTCTGTTGTGTTGAAGCCCAATCAAGCAGGAGAGACCAGCCTCCCCTGTACCCAGCTGTGTGTCCATGAAGAGTGACCGGTCTATGACGCATTCTATAGTGTTTAGAGAGGGAGACTTTTCTACTGAACAAAGGTAAGAAGAACTCAAGGGTCATGGTCAGCGAGTTAAACAACACTGATTCTAGTAATTTCTCCTCTCCCATTTTCCCATTTCTTAATTTTTTAAATGTATTTTGTGTGTGTGTGTGTGTGTGTGTGTGTGTGTGTGTGTGTGCAATCCTTTGATGTTTTGTCAACAGAGACCAACAGGAGACATCAGAGTCAGAGATTCTTAGTGGTCAGTCTTCCCAGAGTCATCAAACAGGTCTGGACTCCATATTCAGTGTATGTGGTCCTGTTATGTACATTTGTTTTTGTTTACCTCAAGTATAGTTGATCTGTCAATCATTCATTAATGTGTTAATGAGAAAGTATTTCTTCTCTTGCTTAAATTATTTACTTTATTTATTTCAGTTGCTTGAAGAGAATTTGATGACATTTGTGAACAACGAGCTGAAGAGGTACAAGAGGATTCTTAGTCCAGAATTCCCAGAAGGCTTTGAGAGTCAGAAGCAGGATAAGGAAGTGGTGGATGCTGAAGATGAGAAGCAGGAGAGCAGTGCCAGAGAGGGGGCTCTGAAGATCACACTGCACGTCCTGAGGAAAATGAACCAGAAGGAGCTTGCTGACACACTGGAGAAAAGTAAGATCTGTCTGCCTCATGTTGAATGCTGTTTTATAACAAACATTTAAAAGCTGTAGCTAAAGTACTGTAGCCTTAACACAACCCCTGATGACCTCATCAAGTAGCAGCAGAATGTGTTGTGTTGATTCATTTATACAGTGTCACGATCGTCGTTGTAATCAGACTCAGACCAAAGCGCAGCGTGGAATCGGTTCGACATCTTTTTATTATAAGAGAACCGAACCATTTCAAAAAAAAAAAAACGATACGTGAACCTCAAGCAGCGCTCACAGGCAACTACACAGAAACAAGATCCCACCTAAACCAGTGGGGAAATGGCTGCCTAAATATGATCCCCAATCAGAGACAACGATAAACAGTTGCCTCTTATTGGGAACCATACCAGGCCAACATAGAAATACACAACCTAGAAGGAACACCCCCCTAGTCACACCCCGACCTAACCAAAATAGAGAATAAAAAAGGCTCTCTATGGTCAGGGCGTGACATACAGAGAGAAGAGAGGAGAGACAAAGAGAGAGATAATAATACCATCAAAAATACCAATAACAATATCATCAGTCACTCCAGTGTGTAATGCATTATGAAAACATTTACACAATATAATTGAAAACTGTTCGACACTTTATAACATTAAAACAGACATAATATTAATATCATCTGTGTTATTTCTTCATTCAGATGAGCTTGCTGTGATTTGCCAACGTGAACTCAAATCTAATCTAAAGAAGAAGTTTCAATGTGTATTTGAGGGGATCGCTAAACAAGGAAACCCAACACTTCTCAATAAGATCTACACAGAGCTCTACATCACAGAGGGTGGAACAGGAGAGGTCAATAATGAACATGAGCTGAGACAGATTGAGACAACAACCAGGAAACAAGCAAGACCAGAGACTGCAATCAAATGTAACGACATCTTCAAACCCTTAACTGGACAAGACAAACTTATCAGAACTGTGCTGACAAAGGGAGTCGCTGGCATTGGAAAAACAGTCTCTGTGCAGAAGTTCATTCTGGACTGGGCTGAAGGAAAAGCAAATCAGGATGTCCAATTTGTATTTTCATTCCCTTTTCGGGAGCTGAATTTGATGAAAAGGGAAAAACACACTTTGATTGAACTTCTCAATCACTTCTCAATGGAAACCAAAGAATCAAGAATCTCCAACTATGACAAGTACAAAGTTCTGTTCATCTTTGATGGTCTGGATGAGTGCCGACTGCCCCTAGACTTCCAGAAGAACAAGATCTGTTGTGACGTCACAAAGTCAACCTCAGTGGATGTTCTGCTGACAAATCTCATCAAGGGAAATCTGCTTCCCTCTGCTCTCCTCTGGATAACTACCCGACCTGCAGCAGCCAATCAGATCCCCCCTGAGTGTGTTGACCAGGTGACAGAGGTACGAGGGTTTAATGACCCACAGAAGGAGGAGTACTTCAGGAAGAGATTCAGTGATGAGGACCTGGCCAGCAGAATCATCTCACACATAAAGACATCAAGGAGCCTCCACATCATGTGCCACATTCCAGTCTTTTGTTGGATTTCTGCAACAGTCCTTGAACACATGTTGAAACATAAGAGAGAAGAGGTGCCCAAGACTCTGACTGAGATGTACACACACCTTGTGGTGTTTCACACCAAACAGAAGAATGAAAAGTATCTTAGGAAAGAAGAGAGCATTCTGTCACTGGGAGAACTGGCTTTTCAGCAGCTTGTCAAGGGCAATCTGATTTTCTATGAGGAAGACCTGAAAGAGGCTGGAATTGATGTCAATGAAGCCTCATTGTACTCAGGATTGTGCACACAGATCTTTAAAGAGGAATGTGGGCTGTACCAGGACAAGGTGTACTGCTTCGTGCATCTGAGCATTCAGGAGTTTCTGGCTGCTGTATATGTGTTCATCTCATTCATCAACAACAATGAGAATCTAATGGCCGAACCTCAATCAACGTCCAGGAACATTTTTGCGCTGGTCAGAGACAAGCCTGAAGTTACTTTCTACAAGAGTGCTGTGGATAAAGCCTTACAAAGTGAGACGGGAAACCTGGACCTTTTCCTCCGCTTCCTTCTGGGCCTCTCGCTGGAGTCCAATCAGAAGCACTTACAAGGTCTACTGACAAAGACAGGAAGCAGTTCACAGAGCCATGAAGAAACAGTCAAGTACATCAAGGAGAAGATCAGGGAGAATCCCTCTCCAGAGAGGTGCATCAATCTGTTCCACTGTCTGAATGAACTGAATGACCATTCTCTAGTGGAGGAGATCCAAAGCTACCTGAGATCAGGAAGTCTCTCAGAAGCCAAACTGTCACATGCACAGTGGTCAGCTCTGGTCTTTGTGTTGCTGACTTCAGAAAAGGAGCTGGATGTGTTTGACCTGAAGAAATACTCCAGATCAGAGGAAGGTCTTCTGAGGCTGCTGCCAGTGGTCAAAGCCTCCAGAGCTGCTCTGTGAGTACATCAAATACATTTAAGTACTAATCAGCAGGATGAAATATTCAGTTCAGAGAAAATATTTATTATTGAAAAACATATTTAACCAGTGCATTGATGTTCACATTAGTATAACATAAGTATAATGGTGGAACAAACTCCCTCACGACGCCAGGACAGCGGAGTCAATCACCACCTTCCGGAGACACCTGAAACCCCACCTCTTTCAGGAATACCTAGGATAGGATAAAGTAATCCTTCTCACCCCCCCCCCTTAAAATATTTAGATGCACTATTGTAAAGTGGCTGTTCCACTGGATGTCTTAAGGTGAACGCACCAATTTGTAAGTCGCTCTGGATAAGAGCGTCTGCTAAATGACTTAAATGTAAATGTAAATGTATAACAATATGACCATAGAATTCTAGGAGACGGAAGGTGAATCTATATGTTGTTTGAGAGAATAAACTAAATGGATATGCCATTGTCCTTCTACACTACTGGTGTTAAACTAACATTGTGTTTGTGAAATCATGATGATCTCTTTATCAGGCTGTCAGGCTGTGGAGTCACAGAGAAAAGCTGTGCTTCTCTGGTCTCAGCTCTGAAGTCAAACCCCTCACATCTGAGAGAGCTGGATCTGACTAACAATGACCTGAAGGATTCAGGAGTGAAGCTGCTCTTTGCTGGACTGGGGAATCCCCACTGTAAACTGGAGACTCTGAGGTCAGTATTCCTGTAGTTGGTCAATAAGTGATAACTGTTCACCAGATCCACATGTGTTTACCAGGCACATAGTCCACACCATATGTGTTTGGACAGTATTTTCGGTTTTAAATGTGGTGCTATGCTCCAGCATTTAATATGGAATGTTTCATATTAGGTGACAGTAATCCATCATTGAAAATAAGAATTTGTTCTAAACTCACTTGCCTAGTTACAGTGCCTTGCGAAAGTATTCGGCCCCCTTGAACTTTGCGACCTTTTGCCACATTTCAGGCTTCAAACATAAAGATATAAAACTGTATTTTTTTGTGAAGAATCAACAACAAGTGGGACACAATCATGAAGTGGAACGACATTTATTGGATATTTCAAACCTTTTTAACAAATCAAAAACTGAAAAATTGGGCGTGCAAAATTATTCAGCCCCCTTATGTTAATACTTTGTAGCGCCACCTTTTGCTGCGATTACAGCTGTAAGTCGCTTGGGGTATGTCTCTATCAGTTTTGCACATTGAGAGACTGAAATGTTTTCCCATTCCTCCTTGCAAAACAGCTTGAGCTCAGTGAGGTTGGATGGAGAGCATTTGTGAACAGCAGTTTTCAGTTCTTTCCACAGATTGGATTCAGGTCTGGACTTTGACTTGGCCATTCTAACACCTGGATATGTTTATTTTTGAACCATTCCATTGTAGATTTTGCTTTATGTTTTGGATCATTGTCTTGTTGGAAGACAAAATCTCCGTCCCAGTCTCAGGTCTTTTGCAGACTCCATCAGGTTTTCTTCCAGAATGGTCCTGTATTTGGCTCCATCCATCTTCCCATCAATTTTAACCATCTTCCCTGTCCCTGCTGAAGAAAAGCAGGCCCAAACCATGATGCTGCCACCACCATGTTTGACAGTGGGGATGGTGTGTTCAGGGTGATGAGCTGTGTTGCTTTTACGCCAAACATAACATTTTGCATTGTTGCCAAAAAGTTCAATTTTGGTTTCATCTGACCAGAGCACCTTCTTCCACATGTTTGGTGTGTCTCCCAGGTGGCTTGTGGCAAACTTTAAACGACACGTTTTATGGATATCTTTAAGAAATGGCTTTCTTCTTGCCACTCTTCCATAAAGGCCAGATTTGTGCAATATACGACTGATTGTTGTCCTATGGACAGAGTCTCCCACCTCAGCTGTAGATCTCTGCAGTTCATCCAGAGTGATCATGGGCCTCTTGGCTGCATCTCTGATCAGTCTTCTCCTTGTATGAGCTGAAAGTTTAGAGGGACGGCCAGGTCTGGTAGATTTGCAGTGGTCTGATACTCCTTCTATTTCAATATTATCGCTTGCACAGTGCTCCTTGGGATGTTTAAAGCTTGGGAAATCTTTTTGTATCCAAATCCGGCTTCAAACTTCTTCACAACAGTATCTCGGACCTGCCTGGTGTGTTCCTTGTTCTTCATGATGCTCTCTGCGCTTTTAACGGACCTCTGAGACTATCACAGTGCAGGTGCATTTATACGGAGACTTGATTACACACAGGTGGATTGTATTTATCATCATTAGTCATTTAGGTCAACATTGGATCATTCAGAGATCCTCACTGAACTTCTGGGGAGAGTTTGCTGCACTGAACGTAAAGGGGCTGAATAATTTTGCACGCCAAATTTTTCAGTTTTTGATTTGTTAAAAAAGTTTGAAATATCCAATAAATGTCGTTCCACTTCATGATTGTGTCCCACTTGTTGTTGATTCTTCACAAAAAAAATACAGTTTTATATCTTTATGTTTGAAGCCTGAAATGTGGCAAAAGGTTGCAAGGGGGCCGAATACTTTCGCAAGGCACTGTAAATAAAGGTAAAAAACTATTGGGCAAAACATAACACAAGCAACATGAAATGCAAATTTGTGTTTGGAACCAAATACAGTCATGGCCAAAAGTTTTGAGAATGACACAAATATACATTTTCACAAAGTCTGCTGCCTCAGTATGTATGATGGCAATTTGCATATACTCCAGAATGTTATGAAGAGTGATCAGATGAATTGCAATTAACTGCAAAATCCCTCTTTGCCATGCAAATGAACTGAATCCCCCCAAAAACATTTCCACTGCATTTCTGCAGAAGGCTTTAGGGCGCCCAAGAAAGTCCAGCAAGCACCAGGACCGTCTCCTAAAGTTGATTCAGCTGCGGGATCGGGGAACCACCAGTACAGAGCTTGCTCAGGAATGGCAGCAGGCAGTTGTGAGTGCATCTGCACACACAGTGAGGCGAAGACTTTTGGAGGATGGTCTGGTGTCAAGAAGGGCAGCAAAGAAGCCACTTCTCTCAAGGAAAAACATCAGGGACAGACTGATATTCTGCAAAAGGTACAGGGATTGGACTGCTGAGGACTGGGGTAAAGTCATTTTCTCTGATGAATCCCCTTTCTGATTGTTTGGGACATCTGGAAAAAAGGTGAGCGCTACCATCAGTCCTGTGTCATGTCAACAGTAAAGCATCCTGAGACCATTCATGTGTGGGGTTGCTTCTCAGCCAAGGGAGTGGGCTCACTCACAAATTTGCCTAAGAACACAGCCATGAATAAAGAATGGTACCAACACATCCTCCGAGAGCAACTTCTCCCAACCATCCAGGAACAGTTTGGTGATGAACAATGCCTTTTCCAGCATGATGGAGTAAATTGCCATAAGGCAAAAGTGATAACTAAGTGGCTCGTGGAACAAAACATAGATATTTTGGGTCTATGGCCAGGAAATTCCCCAGACCTTAGTCCCATTGAGAACTTGTGGTCAATCCTCAAGAGGCGGGTGGACAAACAAAAACCCACAAATTCTGACAAACTCCAAGAATTGATTATGCAAGAATGGGCTGCTATCAGTCAGGATGTGGCCCAGAAGTTAATTGACAGCATGCCAGGGCGGATTGCATCAACTTCATATAATTGTCAATAAAAGCCTTTGACACTTGTGAAATGCTTGTAATAATACTTCAGTATTCCATAGTAACATCAGACAAAAAATATCGAAAGACACTGAAGCAGCAAACTTTGTGGAAATTAATATTTGTGTCATTCTCAAAACTTTTGGCCACGACTGTACAGCCACGTTTAAAATTTTAGCTTCACTGTCAAAATAGATATGATGTGAACTGTATACTCAATAGAATCTAAATCTGATACCTCACTGTCTGTCTTTTGACTGATACTGCTTTTTAAACTGGTCTGGTCAGTCTAATCAAATACTTGGACTATACATGTTTCTATCTAATAATGATATGTTCATTTATGAATAGATATGGCAGGTTTCAGGACACTGATATATCTGAATATGTTGGTAAAATATACTGTCACTGTATTTTCACCACTAAAGAATAGCAGTGTGGTTTGAAATGATTTTACCCTTTGCAGGCTGTCCCGATGTCAAGTCACAGAGGAAGGCTGTGCTTCTCTGGTCTCAGCTCTGAAGTCAAACCCCTCACACCTGAGAGAGCTGGACCTGAGCTACAATCACCCAGGAGACTCAGGAGTCAGACTGCTCTCTGCTAGACTGGAGGATCCACACTGCAGACTGGAGAAACTCAAGTATGTAGAGGGTTTATGTCAATGTTCATATCAGACATGTTTGAGTTATCAGGCTCGTTAAGACAAACATTCTTCAACCACTTGGACAAAGTTATATGCAGACCGTGTGTGTGTGTGTGTGTGTGTGTGTGTGACTCAATGACTGTCTGTTCTTCTGCTTACCGCTACAGTGTGGAACATGGTGGAGAGTACACAATGAAGCCTGGACTTAGAAAATGTGAGTGTTGACTGCTGTGAAGAATATGACTAAGAATAAGTCTTAATTCAAGTTAAGTCAAAGACCACCATCATTACTTACTTGGGTCATATTAAATATCAGCTGTAGTTCTACAGAAGCAGAAATCAGGGACACCAAAGTTTAGAAAGAGTTGCTTTGACACTGTGTGTTTCTGTGTATGTGGGTGGCATGTTTGTGTTACATTATAAATGTGTGTGTGGCATGTTTGTGTTACACACACACACACATTTCTAATGTAACACAAACATGCCACACACACACACACACACACACATATTTCTAATGTATGTGTGTGGAATATTTGTGTTACATTCTAAATGTGTGTGTGTGTGTGCAGGCAGTTGCACAGATTGAGGTCTATTTGTTCCCCAGCACCTGCCCCTTTGCCCTCACTAAGTACCTTTTTGGGTGGTGGTTTATACACTGACAAAGATTGATACACTGTATGTTATAGATACTTTTATACTGACCAAAAATATAAATATAAATGTGTATATATATATATATATATATATATATACGTATACTGACTGGTTTTCTGATCCACTCACCCAACATTTTTTAAAGGTATCTGTGACCAATTGATATCTGTATTTCCAGTCATGTAAAATCCATAAATGATGGCATTATTTATTTCCTTCAACAGACTGATTTCCTCATATAAACTGTAACTCAGTAAAATCTTTGAAATTGTTGCATGTTGCATTTATATTTTTGTTCAGTATAAAAGTATCTATAACATACAGTGTATCAATCTTTGTCAATCTTTGTCATATTATATATATAATATGCAGAACATCATTTTCGATGACCGCCGAGCACCGCCCGAATAGGCAGGAGAGCCAACTTCGGCAGAAGTCGTGACAGTATACGTATATATATATATAATATGCAGAACATAATTTTCCTCCTGCAGCGCAACACATCTTCATTGCATAGAGTTGATCAGGCTGTTGATTGTGGCTTGGGGAATGTTGTCCAACTAGTTAAGTAAAGGTCAAATATTACACATTTTTAAAAAAACTTTATTTAACTAGGCAAGTCAGTCAAGAACAAATTCTTATTTACAATGACAGCCAAACCAGGATGACGCTGGGCCAATTGGCAAAAGGCCTCCTGCGGGGACTGGGGCTGGGATTTAAAAAAAATTAAAGGACAAAACACACATATCGACAAGAGAGAGACCACAACACTACATCAAGAGAGACCTAAGACAACAACATGTCATGTGTTGCTGCCATGCTAACACAGCAGGGTAGCAACACAACATGCTAACACAGCAGGGTAGAAACACAACATGCTAACACAGCAGGGTAGCAACACAACATGCTAACACAGCAGGGTAGCAACACAACATGCTAACACAGCAGGGTAGCAACACAACATGCTAACACAGCAGGGTAGCAACACAACATGCTAACACAGCAGGGTAGCAACACAACATGCTAACACAGCAGGGTAGTAACACAACATGCTAACACAGCAGGGTAGAAACACAACATGACAACACAGCAGGGTAGCAACACAACATGACAACAACATGGTAGTAACACAAAATGGCAGATGCACAAAATAATGCTTGCACAAAACAGGGTACAAACATTATTGGGCACAGAAAACAGCACTAAGGCAAGAAGGTAGAGACAACAATACATCACTCAGAGCAGCCACAACTGTCAGTAAGAGTGTCCATGATTGAGTCTTTGAATGAAGAGATGGAGATAAAACTGCCCAGATTGAGTGTGAAAAGTGAGTTAACATTCTAATGTGAATGGTGATGATTTCTAATATTGTGTCTGGTTTCATCCAACAGATGCCTGTGATCTCACACTGGACCCAAACACAGCACACAGACTCCTCTCTCTGTCTGAGGAGAACAGAAAGGTGACACGGAGGAGACAGAAGCAGCCGTATCCTGATCACCCAGAGAGATTTGAGGACCGTGGACAAGTGCTCTGTAGAGAGCGTCTGACTGGGCGCTGTTACTGGGAGATAGAGTGGAGTGGGAGTGGGGCTGTTATAGGAGTGACATATAAAGGAATCAGCAGGAGAGGAGGTAATGACTGTGGGCTTGGATGGAATGACAAGTCCTGGAGTCTGCGCTGCTCTGACAACAGTTACTATGCCTGGCACAATAATGCTCACATTACCTTAGACGTCCCCCCCTCCAGCTCCCACAGAGTAGGAGTGTATCTGGACTGGCCAGCCGGCACTCTGTCCTTCTACAGTGTCTCCTCTGACACACTGACCCACCTGTACACATTCAACACCACATTCACTGAGCCCCTCTATCCAGGGTTTAGGGTTTATGACACCTCTTCAGTGTCCCTGTGTCAGGTGGTCCCTGTGTCAAACACAACATGATGTTTCACTCTAATCATGGTCATGTTCAGTAAGACACACTGGAGCAACAATGTAGAATATCTCTCTAGTGTGTAAACATATGATTGTAAATATTCATGAATAAACACCATTGACGTTGACAGACATTGTCAACTAGAGTCAGTCATTAATAGAATGAATCACCGCACTGTGTTGTAAAAACTGTTTTCATTTAGAAATCATTGATCTTGTTGTTATTGGGCTTCTTGGTGTTTGTAAATATTGTTGTCTGTAGAATGTTAATTTGTCAAATTCTTGACACAACAATCCTGTTTCTGTTTCAACTCAATTCCACTGAACGAAATAATAAATACAGTTAATCTAATAAAGTTAATCAACCAGATGAAAGAAGAGAAGTGTAAATGTTTTAATATTGATCAGAATATGACAGTACAGTAATAGATGAAAGAAGAGAGGTGTAAATGTTTTAATACTGATCAGAATATGACAGTACAGTAATAGATGGAAGAAGATAGGTGTAAATGTTTTAATATTGATCAGAATATGACAGTACAGTAATAGATGAAAGAAGAGAGGTGTAAATGTTTTAATATTGATCACAATATGACAGTACAGTAATAGATGGAAGAAGAGAGGTGGAAATGTTTTAATACTGATCAGAATATGACAGTACAGTAATAGATGGAAGAAGAGAGGTGTAAATGTTTTAATATTGATCACAATATGACAGTACAGTAATAGATGGAAGAAGAGAGGTGTAAATGTTTTAATACTGATCAGAATATGACAGTACAGTAATAGATGGAAGAAGATAGGTGTAAATGTTTTAATATTGATCAGAATATGACAGTACAGTAAATGGAGGACAGTAATAGATGGAAGAAGAGAGGTGTAAATGTTTTAATATTGATCAGAATATGACAGTACAGTAAATGGAGGACAGTAATAGATGGAAGAAGAGAGGTGTAAATGTTTTAATATTGATCAGAATATGACAGTACAGTAATAGATGGAAGAAGAGAGGTGTAAATGTTTTAATATTGATCACAATATGACAGTACAGTAATAGATGGAAGAAGAGAGGTGTAAATGTTTTAATATTGATCACAATATGACAGTACAGTAAATGGAGGACAGTAATAGGGGTTGTGTGAAATGGGTCTTATTCAGGTGAAAATAAATATTTTATGATCACACACACTAATCATTCTATGTTGTTACTACTGTATGATGCTGAGAGAAAAGGACACTAATCATTCTGTTGTTACTACTGTATGATGCTGAGAGAACAGAAGGGAGCACGGCTCATAATAATGGAGGCTACTGAAGGGAGCACGGCTCATAATAATGGAGGCTACTGAAGGGAGCACGGCTCATAATAATGGAGGCTACTGAAGGAGCACGGCTCATAATAATGGAGGCTACTGAAGGAGCACGGCTCATAATAATGGAGGCTACTGAAGGAGCACGGCTCATAATAATGGAGGCTACTGAAGGGAGCACGGCTCATAATAATGGAGGCTACTGAAGGGAGCACGGCTCATAATAATGGAGGCTACTGAAGGGAGCACGGCTCATAATAATGGAGGCTACTGAAGGAGCACGAATCATAATAATGGAGTCTACTGAAGGAGCACAGCTCATAATAATGGAGGCTACTGAAGGAGCACGGCTCATAATAATGGAGGCTACTGAAGGAGCACGGCTCATAATAATGGAGGCTACTGAAGGAGCACGGCTCATAATAATGGAGGCCACTGAAGGAGCACGACTCATAATAATGGAGGCTACTGAAGGGAGCACGGCTCATAATAATGGAGGCTACTGAAGGGAGCACGGCTCATAATAATGGAGGCTACTGAAGGGAGCACGGCTCATAATAATGGAGGCTACTGAAGGGAGCACGGCTCATAATAATGGAGGCTACTGAAGGAGCACGGCTCATAATAATGGAGGCTACTGAAGGAGCACGGCTCATAATAATGGAGGCTACTGAAGGAGCACGGCTCATAATAATGGAGGCTACTGAAGGGAGCACGGCTCATAATAATGGAGGCTACTGAAGGGAGCACGGCTCATAATAATGGAGGCTACTGAAGGAGCACGGCTCATAATAATGGAGGCTACTGAAGGGAGCACGGCTCATAATAATGGAGGCTACTGAAGGAGCACGGCTCATAATAATAGAGGCTACTGAAGGAGCACGGCTCATAATAATGGAGGCTACTGAAGGGAGCACGGCTCATAATAATGGAGGCTACTGAAGGGAGCACGGCTCATAATAATGGAGGCTACTGAAGGAGCACGGCTCATATAAATGGAGGCTACTGAAGGGAGCACGGCTCATAATAATGGAGGCTACTGAAGGAGCACGGCTCATAATAATGGAGGCTACTGAAGGGAGCACGGCTCATAATAATGGAGGCTACTGAAGGGAGCACGGCTCATAATAATGGAGGCTACTGAAGGGAGCACGGCTCATAATAATGGAGGCTACTGAAGGGAGCACGGCTCATAATAATGGAGGCTACTGAAGGGAGCACGGCTCATAATAATGGAGGCTACTGAAGGGAGCACGGCTCATAATAATGGAGGCTAAGGGAGCTGAAATAATGGAGGCTACTGAAGGAGCACGGCTCATAATAATGGAGGCTACTGAAGGAGCACGGCTCATAATAATGGAGGCTACTGAAGGGAGCACGGCTCATAATAATGGAGGCTACTGAAGGAGCACGGCTCATAATAATGGAGGCTACTGAAGGTGGTGGGAGCACGTGTCTCTCTGTCCCCCAACAATGAGTCAATAATGGAGGCTACTGAACAACAGAGTCATAGCTGTTCTCCAACTGTAGTGGTGGACCGGAGTGAACATCAAATAGCTGTTCTCCAACTGTAAAGGGTCTGAAATGTCATAGCTGTTCTCCAACTGTAGTGGTGGAGTAGCTTAGTGTCTCTCTGTCCCCCAACAACGAGTCATAGCTGTTCTCCAACTGTAGTGGTGGAGTAGCTTAGTGTCTCTCTGTCCCCCAACAACGAGTCATAGCTGTTCTGCAACTGTAGTGGTGGAGTAGCTTAGTGTCTCTCTGTCCCCCAACAATGAGTCATAGCTGTTCTCCAACTGTAGTGGTGGAGTAGCTTAGTGTCTCTCTGTCCCCCAACAATGAGTCATAGCTGTTCTCCAACTGTAGTGGTGGAGTAGCTTAGTGTCTCTCTGTCCCCCAACAACAGAGTCATAGCTGTTCTCCAACTGTAGTGGTGGAGTAGCTTAGTGTCTCTCTGTCCCCCAACAACAGAGTCATAGCTGTTCTGCAACTGTAGTGGTGGAGTAGCTTAGTGTCTCTCTGTCCCCCAACAACGAGTCATAGCTGTTCTGCAACTGTAGTGGTGGAGTAGCTTAGTGTCTCTCTGTCCCCCAACAATGAGTCATAGCTGTTCTGCAACTGTAGTGGTGGAGTAGCTTAGTGTCTCTCTGTCCCCCAACAACAACTGTAGTCATAGTGTCTGTCCCCCAACAATCTGCTGTTCTCCAACTGTAGTGGTGGAGTAGCTTAGTGTCTCTCTGTCCCCCAACAATGAGTCATAGCTGTTCTGCAACTGTAGTGGTGGAGTAGCTTAGTGTCTCTCTGTCCCCCAACAATGAGTCATAGCTGTTCTGCAACTGTAGTGGTGGAGTAGCTTAGTGTCTCTCTGT